>NW_004524895.1:1266096-1271237 GCF_000260255.1 Octodon degus
GATGCTTTGCTAAGCTTGTTCTAAGTAGGTGCTTTAGACCACTGAGCCATCTCTCCAGCCCCTCCACAGTTTCTTTTTTTCTCTCTTTCTTTCTCTCCTTTTTTCCCTGTTCCTCTGTCACTCCCTTTATTCTTATGGTGTTTTAACTTAAGGTCTTATGAGTTGTCTGACCTTTCCCACCTCCAGGGGAGCTTTGTTCATGCTGCTCCAGCTAGGCCAGGGATCCTACTGCCCTGGTTTTTCTGAGTCCTCTATGAGCACAGATAGCTCTCTTAATAATTTTCCATGCCCCAGGCTTCATCCTGGTTTTGAGCTGTGAGTACCCACCCGTCCATACTGCGTGCAAGAGAGCTCAGTCTCCAACTCAGTGTATAAACCCATTGCTCTGCTCTTACAACATTGTCCCCTCTCCTCTGTGGCTGCACAGACCCCAGAAGCCCAAGGTGTCTGGGCTCAAAGGGAAGCCAGGCCACAGCTTTTCTCTGTCCTCAGCACAGGCCTGGTGCTCTGCTCTTCTCCTCTGACTATGCCTAAATTGATATCCTCCTTGAATACAGTCTTCCTTGCCATCTCTCACCAAAGAAAATAACTTTTTTACACCTGAAGCAATTCATGACCACCAATGCATCATTACAAAAAATTCTCAAAGACATTTTAGAGACAATAAACCCGACAGGGCCAATAAGAAAAAATGAATAAATGCATCTGGCAGGATGAGGAGCTAAACAAAAGATAAAAAAATAAGGAAGAGTTAACAATTATTTGCTGGATGTGGTAGCACATGCCTACAATCCCAGCACTTGCGAGACTGAGGCAGGAAGATTTCTATGAGTTTGAGGCCAGCCTGGGCTACATAGAGAGTTCAAAGCCTGAATTATAGAGTGAAGCCCAAGCTCAAAAAAAAAATTAAAACATATACACACCAAATATTGGTACACCCACTTCAAAAACAAGCACTAATGGTCATGAAAAATCAGAGAAACACCACTACAACTAATAAGATCTCAAAATACACTGTCACAAATGGACAGATCATAAAAAAAGAAAACCAACAAAGAAATATCAGACCTTAACAAAACCTTTTTTTTTCTTTTTTTTTTTGTATTTTTTTTTAGGGAAGGGTCTACAGGGTATTCAGGATCTCACTACTAGATCGCATTTGTGGTAATTCTCCTGTTTACAGTTGGGATTACAGGCGCTCACCACCACTCCCAGTCTCAATTGCCATCTCAGAGTGCCCTGGGGGTGAGGCCGGCAAGGCAGGCCCACAGATCAAACCCCTAGGCCCTGAGCCTGCTTGCAGATGCTTTAATCTGCTGAGCTATTTGACCAGCCCAACAAAACCTTTTAAAAATGAACTTGATAGGCATCTACAGTGTTCCATCCAACAAAAAGTTCATACATTCTTGAGAGGAAAAGCTAGAGGGTGACGGAAGTTGAGAGAACGAGGAGGAAGGAAAGAAAGTGGTGCCCACGGATTATATACCTACAGCCAAGCTGCAGCCCAGCAGGGCTACAGTGCTTGCACCACCAACCAACTCAAGAACATGCACAGACCATCAAGGCATATAGGCAACAAAGCTATGGAACCTACAGACAGCCTACTGATGTCAGCTATACCCAGGCTCAGACCACTGCCACCTATGGGCAGACTGAGCATACAACTTCTTATGGACAACCTCCCACGGGTTACACTGCTGCAGCTGACACCCTCCCCAGGCATATAGCTAACCTGTCCAGGGGTATGGCACTGGTGCTTATGATACCACCACTGCTGCAGTCACCACCACCCAGGCTTCTTATGCAGCTCAGTCTGCATATGGCATCTCCATCCTATCCTCCTACCAGCTGTTCTTCTACACAGCCGACTAGTTATGATCAGAGCAGTTACTCTCAGCAGAACACGTATGGACAGCAGAGCAGCTATGGACAACAGAGTAGCTATGGTCAACAAAGCAGCTATGGGCAGCAACCTCCCACTAATTACCCCCCATAGTCTGGATCCTACAGCCAGGTTCCAAGTCAATATAGCCAACAGAACAGCAGCTATGGGTAGCAGGGTTCATTCTGACAGGACCACCCCAGGAGCATGGGCGTTTATGGGCAGGAGTCTGGAGGATTTTCTGAACCAGGAGAAAGACAGAGCACGAGTGGCCCTGATAACCAGGGGAGGGGAAGAGGGGATTTGATCACAGAGGCATGAGCAGAGGTGGGTGGGAGGAGAATGCAGTGGAATGGGCACTGAGAGCAAGGTAGTTTCAATAAGCCTGGTGGACCCAGGGATGAAGGATCAGATCTTGATCTAGGTCATCCCATAGATCCTAATGAAGACTCTGACAATGGTGCAATTTATGTACATGGACTAAATGACAATGTGACACTTGATGATCTGGAAATCTTCCTTAAGCAATGTGGGGTTGTTAAGATCAACAAGAGAACTGGGCAACCCATGAGCCACATCTACCTGGACCAGAAAACAGAAAAGCCTGTGGTGTTAAGATCTATGAAGATCTACCAACTGCCACGGCTGCTGTGGAGTGCCTTGTGGGGAAAGATTTTCAAGAAAGCAGACTTAAAGTCTCACTTGCTTGGAAGAAGCCTCCAATGAACAGCATGCAAGGTGGAATGCCTCCTCTTGAGGGCAGAGGGATGCCAGCACCTCTCCGTGGTAGTCCAAATGGCCCGTGAGGTCCTGGGGGACCAGTGGGTTGCATGGGAGGTCATGGGGAAAACAGAGGAGGCTTCCCTCCAGGAAGCCCCAGGGGTTCCTGTGGAAACCACTCTGGAGGAAGAAACATCCAACATCGAGCTGGAGATTGGCAATGTCCCAATCCGGGTTGTGGAAACCAGAATTTCGCCCGGAGAACAGAATGCAACCAGTGCAAAGCCCCAAAACCTGAAGGCTTCCTCTTGCCACCCTTCCCACCCCTGGGAGGTTGATCATGGCAGAGGTGGCCCTGGTAGCATGTGGGGAGGAAGAGGTGGCCTCATGGACTGTGGTGGTCCTGGTGGAATGTTCAAAAGTGGCCGTGGTGGAGACAGAGTTGGTTTCCATGGTGGCAACGGCATGGACCAAGGTGGTTTTGGTGGAGGAAGATGAGGTGGTCCAGGGGGCCCTCCTGGACCTTTGAAGGAACAAATGGGAGGAGGAAGAGTTGGACGTGGAGGACCTGGAAAAATGGACAAAGGTGAGCGCTGTCAGCAGAGCAGAGACTGGCCCTACGAGATGCAGAAACTCCGCAGAGCTGCATTGACTACCAGATTTATTCTTTAAACCAGAAAATGTTTTAAATTTATAATTGCATATTTATAATGTTGACCACAACACTATGAATATTCCTTGCCTGTATTTTAGCCTGTATTTTAGGATTTTTCACCATTTGTGAAGAAACATTAAAACAAGTTAAATGGTAGTGTGCTGAGTTCTTTTTTCCTTCTTTTAAAAATGTTGTTTAAGTACGATTTAATTATGGGAACCCATGTGAGCATGCTCAGTTATCATTGTGGAGAACCAAGAGGGCCTCTAACTGTAAAAATGTTCATGGTTGTGGTGTGTTTTTTAAAAAAATAAAATTTCAAATATTTATTAAAAAAAGAAAATGCATTCTCAACAGCTCCAAAGCTTTCTGAAAATAGACAACCTATTATCCCATAAACCATATTTGAGTAAATACAAAAGAGTGGAAATTATCCCATGCCTATTATCAGATAATAGTGCAAAAAGAACCCTAGAAATCAATGGCAAAAATCCCATAGAAACTATGCAAAAGCATAGAGATTCATTCAGTAATACCCTCTTGAATACTCAAAGAGTCACAGGTGACATTAAAGAAATGAGATATTTCATACACTCAAACACCAATGCTAGTATGGCATAATAGAATCTAAGGGGCACAATGATGACAGTCCTTAGAGGGAAGTTTATACTGATGATTTTCCACATCAGCAAAACAGAGTGAGTTCAAATAAATAACCCAATGATACATCTCAAGGTCCCAGAAAAACAAGAACGATCCCAAACCAAAGCTAGTTTGAAGAAGGAAACTACAAAAGTTAATGTAGAAATTAATGAAATTCAGACTAAAAACAGTTCAAAGAATCAGTGAGTTGAAAAATTGGTTCTTTAAACAATTAAACAAAATAGACAAACACTTAGGCAATCTCACCCAAACAAGGAAAATCAAAACCCAAGTCCATGCAATTGGTAATAAAACAGGTGAAATCACATGCACTGAGCCAAATCCAGATTATTGGTAGCCACTTTGAGAAATTATACTTTCACAACAAGGAAAATTCTAAAGAAATGGAAAAATTCCTACACATATATGGACTCTCAGTGATGAACCAAGAACACAAAAAGTCCTGAATAATTCACTATCAGTCACTGAAATTGAAGATATAATAAAACACTACCAAGCATGAAAAGTCTATGTCCTAATGGATTCACTTCTGAATTCTAAAAGAACTGAAGACAAGTTCTGTCAATGCTCCCAAAAATCTTTAATGAAATTGAAAGGAAAGATGCTCCCCAAATCATGCTGAAACTAACACTATCCTGATTTCAAAATCACAAACAGACACATCCAAAATATAGAACTACAGGGTAACCTCTTTAATGAGCATAGCTGCAAAAACCCTAAGGAAGATAATGACAAACAGAATGTAACAAATTGTCAAAAAGACTGTAGGAATAACCTACAGTCTTTACGTACATGACCAAGTAAAATTCATTCCTGGGATGCAGAATGGGTTCAACATATAAAAATCAAAAGCTGTAACACATTACATAAACAGAAACAAGGACAAAAAAAATCACATAATAACACAGTCGTCATAGAAAAAGCAGCTCACAAAATTCAATATCTATTTATGACAACTGCTAAAGAAAATAGGAGAAGAATGTATTTATTTCAGTCTGATAAAAGCCATGTATTACAAACCAATGGTAAATTTCAGACTATATAGGGAGAGGGACTGGGGATTTGGCTCAGCTGTAGAATGCTTGCCTAGCAAGCTGGAAGCCATGGGTTCAGTCCTTGGCACCAAAAACAAAAAACAAACCTCCCTAAAACACACTTCAACCAAAAAATACAGTAGAACATCCAGCTACCTTGGGCCAGCGGGACCTACTGGTCCCAGCA
>NW_004524895.1:1289536-1314642 GCF_000260255.1 Octodon degus
CCTAAGATGTTTGATATTCAGACAGGTAGTTAGGTTAAGCTTAACAACCTAAGTTGTATGGTAATAACAATAAGTTTGTCTTCCTTAGGGTTAACAAGTTAAGTCTGCAAACCAAAATTAGAGAAAAAGGAGGGCCACAAGAAAAGCCAACATTTTGGCCCTAGCCTTCCAAGGTCAATTAAGACTCAGAACATATGAGAACTTGCACTGTAACATCATGAAACTCAGTAGTGTCCCAAATTTTCTGATCAAGGAGATTACAGGGCCAAAGAGGAAAGTGATCGATGATGTAGAATGTGCCTAAAGAGAGTCACATGGAAAGAAAACATTCTCTCAGGCTTTCACAGAGAGCACATTAACCAAACAATGACCGTGACTTATCCACATGGCTGACACTGGCAAAAGATGTACAATCTGAGGTACAGGATCTCAGAATAAATCCTAAGGGGATTTCACTGAGCTTATCAGATCCAAAATGTACAACTCTTGTTGCATATGTCCTGCTTTTCCTTGGTCTTAACCATCCAGCAGAAAAGTATAAAAACGAAGTACAAGAAGTAAAGCCATGCTATGTTGAGCTGTAGGGGACTCAGGTCAACAGTTTCAGACATTGCCAGTGAAGCAGAAGAACCAGTACTATTATGGACTACTAGACTCTTTTAGAATATTTTGTTGAGTTAACACACCTATAACATTCAAATAACGGAACTTAACAAAAAAAAGGAGATACAGGTGAATGTCCATTTTGTATCTGTGTATTCAAAATGGTTAGGATAGATATATAGGTACATTCTCTTAATGAATAGAAGGATTTGCTCTAATAGTGTTTGTAAATTGGATATCATGTCCACATCTTATATAGCAATTAACCACTAGGAAGAATGTATGCAATGTGTTAATTACTGAAACTGTCCTACCAATTTGGTTTGAAACTGTCTCATTGCTATTTGTTTCCCAATAAAATTATGGGATAAAATAATTAAACATATATGCAGCCAATGTAGGAGCACGCACCTACATAATACCAATTTTAACAAACATGAAAAATCAAATAGATAATCATACAATCAAATGGGGGACTCTAATATGTCACTGTCACAACAAGATACATCAACTAGGCAAAAAAACCATCAAATAAATAGCAAAACTAAACCAAATTTGTGAAGAAGTTGACTTGATAGACCTTTACAGAGTGTTTCACTCAGCAACAACAGAATACACATTCTTTGCAGCTGCACATGGGACATTCTGCAAAATAGACCACATACTAGAACACAGACCACTCTTACTTAAGTAAATAAAAAGGAATTGAAACTATCCATGCATACTTTCTGACCACAGTGCAATGAAGCTCTAAATTATTGATGATAGAAACCACATAAACAGCATAATCACATGGTAATTAAATAACCTTCCAAGTGACCAGTGCACCACAGATGAAATTAAGAAATATGTTTTTCTTTTATTTATAAATTTTAAAATGTATTTGGTTGTTACAGAGTGTCCTACCTGGGCTCATAGTGATCCTTCTGTTTTCAGGCTCCCTAGTGCTAGGATTATAGGAATATGCCACTATGCACGAACTCTGTGGGGGCTAGGATGGTGTGGCATGTGGTGCTGGAAACTGAACCACAAGCTCTGTGCTTACCTAAACTTGCCTAAACAGGCGCTTTAGTCCTCTGCTGAGGTATCGCACTGACCCCTAAAAAAATATTTAAAATCAAACAAAAATGCAGATACAACTTACTGAAACATGTGGAATAAAATGGAAGATGTCTTAAAAGAAATATTTATGGTGCTAAATTTACATATTAGGAAAACAGAACAAGGCAAAGAACCGATCCTACTTTGTGCCTCAAGCTCCTAGAAAAAGAAGAGCAAGTAATGTTCAAAGCCTAAAGAAGGCAGAAAGGGACAGCATACAGGACGAGGGATGGCAGACCTCACGTGGCCCATGTTCAACGAGCCAGGCAAATGAAGACAGGGTTGCCTTATCAGTGAAGGAGGCAGCAGCAGAACCAGGGAGAAGGCAGCCACCATAGAGTAGCCAACCCGGGAGACCTTGTGTTTGGCACAGAGGCCAGTGAACATCCAAGATATCCTCGGGAAAGTCAAGCCCCAAAGAAAGAGGTAGACAGAGATGGCAAAGCACAGTCAGGAGAGGACCAAAGGGGACAGCCGAGAAGGTCCCATGCAACGTGGAGGATTATGTGGAAGAGAAAGGCCTCACAGAAATCAAGGTACACCACGTTCTAGCCTAAAGAGTCTCCAGGCAGAGAGCTAGGAAGGGCCTTCTGGGACTAAGACATGCCTCTTAAAGGAGGCCTGGGGCAATAGCTCGGCCTCAGAGGCTGTACTGGAAATCATAAAGTGAAGTCCCTGCTGTCCCCGGAGTCTGCTGGCAGCAATGCTTTTGTCCGCTGGTGTGTCGAAGGCTCCCAAATCAAGGAGTGGGCTAGAAGTGAAGAAAAGCATTCACGTGAGTGTCCCTGGGGTCCTGGGTGAGAGAGCTGGAGTCACATGGTGAATGATTTTGCTTAAGTTACAGCTCCCATAGATGTCAAAGTGAAAATGATTTTTGCTGACTTGGTGGCACACATTTCATGAGAACATTAGGCAGAGGATCACACTTCAGGCCACCCTGAGCAATTTACTGACATAGCCACAATCTATCTCCAAATTGAAAATTAAAAGTGCACTCAGGACATAGATTACTGTGAAGGCTGCATGTTCATTCTCTAATAGATTAAAAACATATAACTGTCAGTGTTAGAGATGGCAAGGAAGACTGTAGTCAAGGGGAATATGTTTGGCACAGTCAGAGGCGAAGAGCACAGCTACGGTGCTGCTGTGAGGACTGAGCAGAGCTTTGGCCCGGCCTCCCCTTTGGCCCAGACACCATGGTCTTCTGGGGTCTGTGCAGCCACATGGGAGGGGATGATGTTTGTAGAAAGTGGAGCAATGGGTGCATACAGTGAGCTGGAGACTGAGCTCCCTTGTACACAGTATAGATGAGTGGGTATTCACAGCTGAGGACCAGGGTGAACCTTACTACATGGAAAATTACTAAGAGAGATATCTATATTCATGGAGGACTTGGGTAAACCAGCCCAATAGGATCCTGGCCTAGCTGGAGCAGGATGAGCAGAGCTCCCCTGGGGATGGAAAATGAAGTGCCACCCATCAGGCATTGACAGTGATTAGGGATGCCCATGGATGAACACACTGAGAGTGAGCTGTAGAAAAATGGGACCCTGCGGTCACAGAGTCAGAAACCCACATATCCCAGCCCTGTTGCAATGGAGCTCAGAGGACTTTCCAAATTTGGTCACGGGAGCATCTGTACCCTCACTGGGAATCTGAGAGGTATAAAGTGGGGCTGCTCCCTTGCAAGAGCTCTGCCTGGAAGGAATGATCCCACTCTTGCTGACGGCTGCAATGGATACTGCTTTGCCTGACGGTCCTATAGGGCACTAGACAAATTTGCAGAACAGAATTTTGAAGAAATAAAGGGCCATTATGTTCCGTTATTATGGGTGTTCACAAGTGTAGCCCTGGGTCCAAGGTTTCAGGACGTGTTTTAGACAGGATCTCATGCTTGCAACTGGAGTGTTTGGGAGGCTGAGGCAGGAGGATAGCAAGTTTGAGGCCACTATGTTTCATCTCAAAAAACATCCTGAGACCTTATCTCAAAGTTAAAACTCAAAATAAAAGAGGGCTTTCAGCCACCCTGGCAGATTGGGAGCCTGCAGCCTTCTAAGGGTCACAGAGGGACAATTCCAATCCCTGCTTTATCCAGGCAGTTGACACAGTGGAATCAAAGGGCCTCCTGTGCAGGGAAGCACACTCTGGGATTAGCTGATGCATCACGTGGTTTGTGTTCTACTTGTGAAGATCACAGAACTCAGGGGGTTCACACTAAGCACATTACACTGGCTCAGCAGGCTGAGCCCCCTTTTGTTGCTGTGTCACTGCATGGGGGTCACAGGTCAAGCACAAGCAGTACTGGCTCTGATTGGCAGACAGCTAAACACACCAGGTATCAGGGACCAGGGATGAGACCTGGTGCATCCCCAGCTGCAGCGCCCAGCTGCCAATAACATCCTTGCTCACACTGCCCCCTATGTTACACCAGTTGGTATCACAGTTGCCAAAGACTTGGTTAACAGGGGCCAAGCTGTTCTACCAGCGAATCACACAGGGGGCGGCGGTGTGTTTTACAACCTTTAGTGTCCTTTTACTCTCCTGCTGAAAGAACCACCGAGAGTCGACCCTGCAGGAGCTATCAGAATCTGCACTTAGTGTGAGGATGTGGGCTTCCTCTCTCTGCACGGTGCTCTTGAAGAGTCCACAGTCTCTCCCCACGAGAGTGTGCCTGGGGCAATGACCTTGTGTTCCCAGGCTGTGCAGCTTTCGGGGCTAACCACACAAGCAGAGAGAAAGGAGGCAATGCAGGATGGAATTCTGTGTGAACGACAACAACACAGACAAGAGAGGTGATCTCAACGCACTCAGTGTAATTTTCAGACACAATTTGTGCCATTTCTGGCCATCTCAGGCTGGAGAGTGGAGATCAAAACCCGGTGCTTCTCCACCTTTCTCGTGGGTGTATGTGCTTATGGCAGGCTGTTGTCAGCGCAGTCATAGATCTTGTTGGCTCAGGGTCAGAACGTCTGAGGATGACAGTGTTCCCAGTGCTCTAGCAGCAGGGCACGTCCCATCCTCACGAATCAGGCTCATGGGACACCTCAAGTTGGAGGTAGGTAGGTCAAGGCACTAACACATTATAAGATGTAAAACCTCATAGGAAGTGTGGGTGGGCAGGATTCCCTGCAAGACTGCTCATGGATGACGCAGGCTCAGTGTGAGTTCTCTGCCTTTCCCATCCACTTCCAAAACAGCTCGCACAGCAACAATGCAGCCCCTCCCTCAGTCATCGCTGCGATCCACTGAGTACAGTCAGGAAGTAAAGGGCACGATGTGCTGTCACGTTGCGCATGCGCAGTATCAGAACTTTTTTCTTCGCAGCCCTGGGCTCCTTTTCCGCCTAAGCCCCATCAAGGTTGCTATACTGTAATCCCTCCCACGGTAGCCTGGGTGTAAGCAGAGAGCCAATAGGAGAGAGGTTAGGAGAGCTCCTGTGGACCTAAGCCTGCCAAACAGGGTGCAGCATTGCTGGAACCAATGGCAACCCCGGGTTCCACCCATTTGCCATCACGCAGTTCCCAAGAGTCATTGCGCTTGTATTCTGTTTTGCAGAGTTGGCGGCCTCGTGATCTTGCTGCCGGGAGGCCATGGAAGAAGAGCGCTACCACCATGGTCTGCTGTCCTTGGACCAGGATGTCTGGCAACCAGAAGCCAGCGCAGGTCAGGCACAGGGTGGCCCGGCAACAGCCCAGGTTTCCCTCTTTAGTGAGAGAACTCCTGGCCTTGGGGCAGACAGTCAATCCAAAGACGTCCCGGAGAATCAGAGCATAACCGTACACCTAGGGACAAACGTGAGCCAGGAAAACGCCAATGCCCTCCGTGAGGAGGATCAAGTTGAGCAGGAGCCTGAGCAGCTCACCCCTGCAGTGCAGGATCCTGAAGATGCCAGGAGCCAAAGACAAGGCCAACCCAGGCTCCAAGGAACGCAGTTCAGCTTCCCGCAGTCGCAGGTGCAGGAAATGGAAGGTGTTCTCGAAGAAACTCAGTACCTGGACCTACTTATGAGGTGAGCTGCTGCCCCAGGGTGCACACAGGCATTATCGGATGTGGCCGTGTTTGCATGTGTCTTTGTCTCTCTCCTGCAGCCCGATTTCCCATCTTGACCAGAGGGCCCTGGGGTCTTCTCCTGCCTGCCTTTGCAATGAGCGGGATGGATCTGATTGTGGTGCATGCTCAGAACATTCCTGTAGTACTGTGGAATCCAGTGCGGAAATAGGTTGGTGTCTGCTACTTTGTTCTGTTTGTGTTCTGTGGTGTGAGATGTACACAGTAAACGCTGCTGCCAGAATTTGAAGGCAGGTATGAGCGGTATTACATATTTTCACATAAGTTCAGAGCTGTGAGCAGTGCTACCTATGCTCACTGAGCTGTCCATCAGATCTCCAGAGCGTGTCATCTTACAAAATCAAGCCACACATGAAAGACCGCCCATGTCCCTGAAGGCCTCAGTTCTCACCACACAGGATTCTCTGTTTATACTCTGAGATGGAAGTGTATGGGAAGCAGATCTAGGTGGCATCTTAGCCAGGCAGTGATATTCTGTCTGGCTTAGTGGCTTCAGGTATCCTCACAGAGTAGCCATGCTGCAGCAAATGTCAAATCTTCCTTACTTTTTTGACCAGCAAGACATCTTAGTGGACTAAGACCCTGCTTAGGCAAGCATAGAAACCAGGCGGCCCAGCACATAATACTCTTTTGGAGAGGGTGAGAACCAGAGGATTGCTGTGATTCCGAGCTGCATAGTGAGACAGTGAACCAAATACATAAAAAAAAAATTAAATGAAGTTCATTACTTTTTAAGTCCCAGCTATTTTCTCTTATACTGGAACCTTGTTTGTCTTTCAACTGTGGAGAGGTTGCTTTCAGGTATAGTGTTGTTTTGAACGTGCTTGACACATAGCTGGGAACATGCAGGGTTTCAGTGTCCCAGAGACCTCCTCAGATAGGGCATCATTGGAGCACAGAATGCCACGTTTGTGCTTTGAGACCCAGCAGATGCTTTAGAAGAGACAGGAGGAGACTTGCATTGCTCCTCAGGGTGCCCAAGGTTTGCTGATTCTCCCTGTGCTCAGCATGCTTGTTGGTTCAGACATGGGTGTGATTCATGTCCCTGTGGTCAGAATGTGCACAATTGTCTGCTAATTTACAGTGTGTTTTCTCCAGCTTCCTGGTCATCTCTGTGCCTTCTTATACAAATGTGTCTCTTGAGTCCTTTCATCTGCCTGAGGCTGGCTGCTGAGCTTCGCTTTCTTACATGAGAGGGGCGTTTCTACCTCTCTGTCACTGGTACTTTGCAAGTCTTTTCTCCCATTCTGGTGGTTTCTTCTGACTGCTCTGACTGGGTCTGCTCACTGACAGATGTTTACATTTGATACTGGGCTTGGTTCTGTAGTTCTTGAATTTATGGCTTTTGTTTCAAATAAAGTTCCTTGGGTTCCTAGTGCATACAGTGAGATATAATTGTACTATAGGCTTGCTGATCAAAAGAAAAGAGTGGGTAGCGTGAGGGAAAGGGGAAAGGAAAGGATCTGAGGAGTCTCTTAGGTAGCTATGCTTCAACTTCCGATCAGGTCATTAGAGAGAACTTGTGTTAATGCCACTTGGAGATCCGTTTTGCCCATCTTGTGTCCTCTCAGGGAAAAAGACCAAAGGTAAGAATAGGGCATATAGTAACTATTGTTACTCTCCTATGAACTTGATTGGAGATTTTCTTTTATGTATTTAATATTTTGGAGGGGGGAACGAGGATCAAACTCAGGACCCTGCCCGTGCTGGAAGCCTCTTATTCCTTTTCCATAAAATAAAACAATACTATTTGCATCATAGAATGGTACATTCATTGTGTATTTTCAGAATAACACATCCAAATACCTCCTCCATGTGAGCTTAAGTGCTGGGAGGAGGTCACACCATGGCTGATGGGAGCCATATTCCTAGGGAAACAGAAAAGGATCCGTGGGCCCTGGGAGGCTGAGTGCAGGTCCCAGCCCTGCACAGAATGTGCATGTACTACTCCAGTCCTGGAGCTCTGCGTCCTCCATCCAGGTCACTCACCGTGGAGCATCTGCGGTTTTCTCTCCACAGATGGAAGCTTGCAAGAGACCTGAATGTGCCTGAGTCCAGAGTGCAGGTCAGTGAGTCCCACACAAGCCAGAGGACGGCGCAGTCGCTCTCCATCCAGCCTCAGGGCAGCGCTGGGTCCTGGCGCTGTGGAGCTGGTTTTATTTCTTCTCCTTTCTTACTGTGACAAGAAGGATTGGCCTTAGGAAGAGAGCGAAAATGGAATGGGTCATCATGGGCTTGTGGTGCCTTTTCATTTTGAGAGGGAACATGCTTTCATAAGGGACAACAGAACCTCAAGCTCCATCTTATTATGTGTAAACAATGAAATATGTTTCTAGGCTCATAAAATGAAGAACAGTAATTATGCACAGCCTTAATGCATAGATGTGTGTACAGAGATTCCTTATTTAACAGCTCACCTGTTGAATGAGGTGTCATGTTTGGATTTATGAAGGGTCTTCTGTTTTTTAAATGTATTTTGTTGTTGCAAGGTCTCACTATGCAGCTCAGACTCATAGTGATCCTTCTGTTTTCAGCCTTGCCAGTGCTGGGATTACAGTCATATACGACTATGTCTGGACTCTGTGGCCGGCTCAACCCACCATAGGGGCAGAGCTAGCGTGGCATGTGGTGCTGAGGATAGAACTGCAGTCCCTGGGCTTCCCCAAGCATCTACTTTAGTCCACTTAGCTATCTCACCTACCCGAAGTTTTTTCTTTTTGTACAGTTTTCCACATTATGTTCCCAGAGTTTCACATTTATTCTTCAGTACAGTACTCCTTGCACTGCAGACTGTCATGTTTGCTGGTTGCACTATTAATTTCTGTAATGATGTGTTCCACTATACATTAGTGCATGAACATTTATGTGCATACAAGTAAAGACATCCCATTGGTTCTGAAAATTTTACTACACATAGGCTAGCAAATTTTCAACTTAGCGACAAGTTCATTGAAGAACCTAGTCTCAGGAAAAGATCTCAGGTGTTAAATGAGAAATGTTTACATGGCTTCATTAACTTAGTATTGATCACATGCGGGCTGGACAAATAGTTCAGTGGACTAAAGTGCCTGCAAGCAGGCGCAGAGCCGGCAGTACGATCCCTGTGCCTGCTGTGCTGGCCCTGCCCCTGGGGTTCACTAAGACAGCAAATGAGAAGGTGTAGTGGCTCACATCTGTAATCCCAGCACTTGGAAGTCTGTAAACAGGCGGATCACTATGAATCCGATCTAGTAGTGAGACCCTGAACACCCCGTAGACCCATCCCTAAAAATACTAAGTGTCGATCCCCCCATTGGAGGTCTGAGTGCTTCAGGGTGCACTACTGTGTGCAGTCCTTTTTGGGCTCAGTTTGACCTTGACGGTCTACAAATGCATGCTGGGGAAAAGCAAGATTAAAAGACTGTTCTCCTATAGGAATTTTCTTGAAACATAGCCAAGGATTTTCCTTAATGATGCACAAGCTTTCTTTGACTGTGTCATGTTCTCTTCTGGTTTTGTTTTTAATGCTGTGCCTAGAACCCAGGACCATGCAGATCGGAGCCCAGGGCTGTACCACTGAGTTCTTCCCCAACCTAAATTCGGAGATATTGGGAAGAGAGACTGAATGCTCAGATAAAGATTGACCTAGCAAGGCATGGAAACCTAAGTCAGGCAAGGGTTACAAAGAATTTAGTGAGCAAGGTTCATTGCCTGGTTTTCCTTTCTTTGTATATTATGGTAAGGTCAGGGAGAGCCTAGAAGCTCACAAGTTAAATTTCTCTGCACACAGTGCAATCTCCATGTGAAAAGTTTGGTGAAATAGACAGAATCTGAATCAATAGAACACTGGGTTGTAGACTTTGGAACATGGCCTAAAGTGTGAAATGAATGTCCGTAGTGTGGTATGAATGTCCGCTAAGGGGAGCAGGGTGCAAATGATAGAGAAAAACTGCAAACATTCAACTGATGGCTTAAAATTTCAGCACTGAATTCCAGTGTGCGTGTCCTTTGAGAGTGCTCTGGCATGGACAGGCCTGCTTTTTCTTTACAGGGTACTACATGCAGGTGGTAGAACTGGAGGAGCAATTTGGTGATGTTAGCCTTTATTTGGGGAACACCTCTGTCCCTCATAATTTGAAGCACATCCAACTAAGGATGTGAAAGAGGAGGTGTCATTTTCTTTCTAAGAATTAGTTTCACTTGCTGGAGTAAAGGACAGAACACCTGAGCAGGGTAATTAAGGTCAATATTTCTGCACGGATGTCCATCGCCAGCCCTCTAGGATACTTGAGCCTGAGGAAACAGCTTCCCACATGGAATCTCAGTGTAAGCAGCATAGGACCTTGTGGGTGGATTTTCCTTTATGATAACACTTCTGTCTCCTAACTCTGTCTGATTTCCACTCTGACTTTAGGTTTTGAATAACAATCAGAGAGCCAAGTACAAAAAAAAATTAGAGAAAAACAATACCCCAGATAGCAACACCTGATTTCCTGGACCACATTTTCATGGATGCAGAGGCAGAGCTGTCCTAGGACACGGTCCTTGTGAAGATGCAGATCGTGGTTGGACTTTTGTGTTGCCGTGAATTCCAGGACCGAGTATGTTTCTCCCTTACCTCTGTAGTGCTTGCATTTGCCATAAAGTGGGAATTTCTGAACTTACGTGTTTCTTTTTCTCTGTGGGATAATTTACACTTGGATAACATATCATTTCAGCAGAAGGATGATGAGGTCTCCTGTTGGGAAGGGACTGCACTGAGTCACCGTGGAGAGGACTTTAACACTGATGTTCTCAGTGCCAGGAGGAGCTTTGAATTACCCCTATTTGATATTAATACTAATTCTCTGGGGCTGGTGAGATATAGCTCAGTCATCTAAATCACCTCCTCAGGCAAACTTAGGCACGTGCTCAGGGACCACATTTCATTCCCTGGCACCACATATTGCACCATCCCAGCCTCCAGGGTCGGCTGAGCTGGCAAAAAAAATTAATACTACTACTAATAATAATAATAATAATAATATAATAATAACAATAATGTTGAATTGTATCTCCTTTAACGTCAACTGTGGATTCCTCAACTCCACAGTCTCTAGGGAAACTGAGCATATGGGCCACAGAGAATGTATAGTGCTATTTGCAAATGCCATCTGTTGATGGGCATCTTCTCAGGAAAGGCTACTATCACAGTGGGAACCTGTTCCCGGGAGGAGAACTATGTTCCATGAAGCACATGCTTTTCTCTCTGCTGACTTGCAGTGCTGTCTTCCTCTTGGCACTGTCATGCGAGGGTGTCAAAGTTCAGCAGAGTGACTGAGTGTGATGTGGCTTTTTGCTGTTTGTTCTCAAAGGCCTGTTGGTCCTACGTCTTCAGTGATCTGTGAGTGACTCTCTGCCTTTCCGTTGCTTAGGTGCCCAAGCTGTGAATAGGTTACTCAGTGAGATTCCCCAGTGAGCCATGCATTGAGACAATGGCACTGGCAGTGCCCTTCTGGGCTAGGAGCCTTCCCTGAGGTGTTAGATCCTCTCCCAGGATGGAAGGTTCTCTGCACGTGCGACATATGCAGTGTCAATGGCTGGGAAATTTGCAGCTCTCCTTCTCAAGGGTCTTGGCCCTGGAATTCTCCTAGTGGAGTTCTTTACTTTGTGTTTCTAAATAGCTGTTCTTCATCTAACTACCTAAATATTTAAGCAATGTTCAGCCTTCTGACCCTCTTTGTGTACACTATTGTACATCTTGTTCATAGAGCTGGATGTCCTTATTGTACACCTCACCTCCTCTATGCAGTAGTGTAGTGTGAGCTGTGTGTACCATGCAGGGTGCTACTGTAGTATAATGCTCTGTTACACATGGCAGCTTTGCATGTAACTTACACAAATTGATACAAAGTCGTCCTGTTGGAGATTCCTTGTACCATTTTTCACTTGTGACAATTGTTATGTGGTTACTATGCACACGTCATCGTATAGAAACCAATTCTATCTGGCACCTCGTCAGAGGAACAGAACTCAGTTATTAAAGGAGGAGGGCCTGCCTTTGCATGTGGGTACCCGTGAGCCCACTCCTCAGCTCTGGAGAGCAGGAGCTCCCTGGTTCCCATCTTCTGAGTGTCACATGAGTATTGCTGCCCTAGTCTGCCCAGATGGAACTCATTCTTCACTATACTAATGTAATGTTTAATGATTTTATTAGAGATTGAACCCTGAACTATATGCAGTACAAACCAGAACTCCATCTTTGAACTACTAACAGAGCCCGGGGTTCTAAATTTTGAAAGATAATTTTAGATAAACACATTTTGGGGCAAACCACATAGCACAGCAGAAAAAAGCATCTGCTTAGTCAGAGAGAGGGCCAGATTTGATCCCCAGCGTGCCATGCTGGTTTGTTGTAGGGGGTGTTAAGAGGACGATGGAGACTGGGCGGGTGGCGTGCTCCTGTAATCCCAGTTCTTGGGAGGCTTAAAACAGAGGATCAGTATGAGTCCGATCTCTGTAGTGAGACCCTGTAAACTCTGAAGACCGTGTACCGAACACTAAATAAATAAATTAATAAATAAACAAATTTTTCATGTCCCATCACCAAACACTTGGCTCAATATTACAAATCTTTGAGTCAACACTGCTTGAATCAGATACCACTAACAGAATCTCCTTACTCCTCATCCTCAGAATGATGCGTAAAATTCTTTTGACTTTAGGATTCCTTTGACATTCTTCTCATACTCCTTGCATGAATCCTAAACAGTAGATATTCCCCAGGAAAGTAAATCCTGCCTTCAGGTAGTAATTTTTTCTTATCATTTTTCTTTGTGGAACTCATGAAAGGTCATTTTGATGTGGACTGCCAGTTAAATGTTCATGAGTCTTGCATTATATCCTCAGCAAGGGTGGTAGTGAGCATTGTCATTTCATGCTACTTTTCTAGGTAGAAAAGCTATTTCTTTCAGAATATACTTGGCTGAAATGAGTAGACTGATATTGTAATTCTATACCTCAGCAGGCATTCAGAATCACTGTATATGCTTTCTTCAATTTTTCTTTTCATATATGCTCTAATGTACTGCAATTTGGACTGGCACTCACTGTGTACTGAAGGCTGATTTACAACCCACAGTAATCGTCCTACCTCAGCTTCCCAAATGTTGGAGACACACACTTGTGCTCCTGCCCCAGGCCTCTTTTCATTGTGTAGATGAGGGAATGCAAGCTTAGGGCAAGGGGGTGCCTTTGCAGGGAGCACACAGAATTTTCTGTGAGCCAGGTCACCTGTTGGGACCATGTGCCCTGGATCCTGAGCCCCAGGTCTGTCAGCTCTTCAGCATTTAAGCTGCCTCCATGCTGCATGGTACTCTGAGAGATACTGAAGCCTTCAGCCTCTGATACCCCAAACTGGGGTCATTTTGTCCCTCGGAAAACAATGAACCTCTCTTAAAGGCCCTCAGTATTCTTATGCCTGCACTTGCCGGGCTTGGAGATTCATGCAATTCTCCCCCTCCTTCCAAAAGGCTGAGTGAGCTTTCTCAAACACTGGCCCAAACTTCCAGATCTCCTAAAAGCCCAGTCTTTCAACAGGTAATTCATGAGCAAAAGTTGCATCTGTCTTCATGTTTTATTAACTTTTTCGTGAAGCAGTTCCATCTCTAATGGACACACACTGAGAAATGAGTAATTTCTGCTTCTCTTAACACACTCACTCTTTTACATCATTCCAGAGCTATGGTTTGGTCAGAGCTAAGAAGCAGAGCTGTCACTTCAAAGGTGCAAATTCAAGTTCAGTACTACATCAATGACCACTATCTGTATACTGACATAAATCTTAAAAGAGGAGAATTTGTGTTTTTCCAAATTGGACACCCCCATATTTTATAAAGCAGAACTCAGACTCTCCCACTGTAAAGCATGCTGCAGTCTCTTGTAAACATGAGATTCACCTCAAGGGACCCGGGGCAAGGGAGATAGCTCGGCAGAATAATTGCTCGTCTGGCAAGTGACAGGGCTAGAGTTCAATGTCTGGTTCTGCCAAAATAAAAACCTTCAGTTTAGGGGTCGGGGAGATGGTTCAGTAGAATAAGCGCTTCCTTGGCAAGTGCAAGGGTCTGAGTTCAATCCCTGGGTTTTGCAAAAAAAGAAAAAAAAAAGATTTGCTAGGAGCTGCAGAGATAGCTCTGTAGAATAAGCACTTCCCTGGCAAGCGCAAGGTTATGAGTTTAATCCCCGGTTCCACCAAAAAACAAAAAAGGGACACAGACAACTGAAGATGTGGCAATCAGACCCTGGAGGCTTGACTGATGCTCATTCAACCCGCAAAGCACAGATTCCATCAAAACTACGGCCTCCAGGAGCAGTGCAGAGGGGATACAGAACTCCCTTGTGCTCCACTGAAAATCTTCTCATCAGCTCCTTTGATTCTTCTTTCCCCTCTTTCCATACTCCCGAGTGTCAAACATCCATGGAATGTTTGCCCATGATCTCAGGCAGAAGGATACAAGCAATTTCACCAAGGGGCTAAGAGAAGGATATTTCAAAGCTGGAAGTGGAAAAAAGAACTAAGGCAAAAAGAAATGCACGATCATGGCTGGCCCTGAGATGTGACTGGGCTGTGGGAAGGGGAGAAGTGGAGTGGTTGGAGGGGGTTGGCAGGTGGGTACTACTGCTGCGAGGCAGCCAGGGAACCAGCAGTGCTTTAGGACACCTGAACTTTACATCAGATGACACAAGCCTGGCCATCAGCCTGTGACAAGTACAACTACGTCTGTTGGAGCCATGCAAGCTGGAAATTGATCCTATATGGGAGGGCAGGATGAGGCCTCATTGCCTAAAGCAGTCAAGCAACCTCAGTCATGAGAAAAGCATCCTGCCTGCAAACCGTGGGCTCATAGTCACAAGGCAACCTGGTATTTTGCAACTTTGCAAAGGTCTAAATAAATACCACTACTGTTGTTCTGAGGTCCTTAGCCTGTGAGGCATGGTCTACCACGTGACCTCAGGTATTCTCTTGTCTTTATCTTCTCTTGAGGTTGGCCCAAGCCGCTGCTAGTCAATAAGGAGAGCAAAAATATTTCTGAGAGTAAGATCCATCAGGGTCTCGCTGTTTACTCTGAGTACTCTTGACCCTGGAACTTGGAATGCCTCCATGCTCCATGCCTGGATGTTAGAAAGCAGAAGGTACACAAAGTCACTGGAAGTTGTAGGTGGAGCAAGGCCAGGAGGAGGGTGGGAGGGTGGGCAGCAGGAAAAGCAGTGGGTCAACTGGATCAAGACAGTTCCTCGGGAGAGGCCATTGGCAGTTTAGGAGTGCTGGCCCTTGTGCCCATCATGTGTGTGGCCCAGATAGTGCCTATGCTCCTGCCTCACAGCCTGATATCCCTAAGTGCCCTAATTGACATGTGTGTATGTGTCACTACACTTAAATTCTGTGTAACTCATATGTATCTGTAATGTATACCAGGAGTAGAATGGGTATATCAGTTCTATTTTCTCATATACATCTATGGGGTTTTGTATGTGTTTGGTACAGAGTGTCACTACACAACTCGGACTCATAGTGATGGTCCTGATTTCAGCCTCTGTAACGCTATGATTATAGGCATGCGCTACTGCACCAGGTCTCCACGCCTGCCCAGTGTGGCCCTGGATGGAGCTGGCACAACATGTGGTACTGTGGATCTCTGCTCCTTGTTCCTACCTAAGCAGGGATATCTGTGTTGGATACAGGCAATAGCAAAGGTAGGTCAGTTCTATTTTCTTGGGTTTTTGAACGTTCGTAACAGGAGCCCTCTGCTCATGAGCAGTTTCCAATTGCTGTTATTTCCTTATGTCATTTTACAATTCCAAAGCCTGCCAAGGAAAATCACAGAGCTGTGCATCCGCACATCCTCCCCAGCTACAGAGGTTTATAAGGCCCGGCTAGCGTCCGAAATACTTGCTGAGAACCAACTCTTCTATGGTCTCCACCATATCAAACAGAAGGGCCACGTGGTCACTGAGGACTCTTGGATGGCTGAGCAGTGGGCAGGGTATTCCTTATGGCTAGTGGGGTCTCTGGCACAAAGGTAAAATAGCAGTCTTGCTGAAGAGGCAGTGCAACTCCCAGCACCTAGAGAGACAAAGTCCCAGGGGCTTTAGGGAGATGGACAGACTCTGCTTTCAGCCTGGGGAGCCAGGAGGTCCTTGGTGTGAAGCCAGCTGCCCTCAAAGCCCTTGCTATGCACAGACAGTGCAGCTTGGAGGGTGGGGGGACAAGTGTCCATGCCTTCCCACAAGAGACGACCTGGCAGTGTGAGTTCTTACACTCACCCACTTCTCAGTCAGCTTGCGGGCTACCCCAGGCCCTTTCTTGATTATCTCTGTGATCCACTGGGGCATTTGGCTAACTGACTGTCAAGTTCAAGCCCCATTCTGGGCATGAACGGGATCAATATTACTTTCCTAAATCGTGGCATTTGGCAAAACCCAAAAACTTATACTAGCCTGTAATACGTTGCACAGCAACAGGTATCCAGTACATAGCCAATAGCAGCCTTTGTTGGAATATGGTTGACTCCACGCTGCCCAATAGGCTGTAGGAACTTTGTAACCTTTTGCACCGCGAGGCTCCACCCTTTGTACGCCACACTTTTCCGGAAAGACGCTGCATTCTAGTAGGGTGAGTGGGGGAGCACGCCTTGTGACTTTCGGTGCCTTGCCGGCATGGAGTACAATCGCCAGTACTGCGAACGCCTCCTCCTCGACGTGGATTATTGGATCGAAGAAACCAATGCCTGGCAGGAACGAGGTGTCCCCTCAGCAGCCGAGGTTCTGCGGGTGATTCGAAAAACTTTTGGACACGAGGAGGCCCACTATGCACACATTGTTCGCCAGTATCCCGGTGAAGAGGTCCAGGTGAGCCAACTGGATAGAGCTCATGGCAGTAATGACGATCACGAGGAGCCTGAGCAGTTTATTGCGGGCCAGCAGGCTCCTGCAGATGCCGAAGGTCAAGGGCGGGGCAGGCCTAGGAAGCCACACTTCCGCTTCCAGGAGTGGCAGGTGCAGAAAATGGAAAGAGTTTTCCAGGACACTCACTACCTGGATGCGGTCACAAGGTAAGCTCCTGCCTTGGGGTGCTCCCAGGCTCTAGTGGGGTGCAGATGCATTTCCAGGTGCCTTTCTCGGTCTCCTGCAGTCCTGTTTTTGTTCTTGAGCAGAGAGCACGTGGAGTCCTCGCATGCCGGTCTTTGTTCTCTGGGAGAGATGGCTCCATGAGTGGAGTAAGGTCAGGATTATCTTGGGTCCTGGTGTGAACCCAGTCTAAAAACTGACTGGTGGCTACTGCTTTGTGTTCCTTATGTGTTCTGCAATCAGATGCACACTAAAACTTTGCTACCAGAATTTGAAGGCAGGCGTCAGCAATATCTATTGCATTGTGGCTGAGCATCCTGGGCCCAGAGCACTGTCATATCTCAAAAATCAAACAATTTCCAGGACACACCTCCTAGTACCCCCTTCCCTGCAGCTCCTCCCAGTGATGATCTTACACTTTTACTCTATGAGCTTGAGTTGTCTAGGAAGTAGATCTATGTGAAGTCTTACCCTGTTTGATCCTTGCTTGGGGGCTTCAGGCATCCCCACAGCGCATCCATGCTGCAGCAGGTATCAGAAGCTCCTTCTGTGTTGAGGCCAGTTATTGTCCCTGGCACATTGAATGCTGCTACTTGCTCATTTGTGGAGTGCTTGGTTTTGTGCATAGTGCTGTTGTGAGCTTGCCTGACACACAGCTGGAAATGTGCAGGTTTTCAGTCTGCGAGACCTCCTGAGAAACGGCTTCACTGCAGGATAGAGTTCGTGCTTATGCTTAGAGACCCAGCAGGCTGTTTGCAGGAGAGGCTGCGGAGGTTGTCATTTGTCCTCAGAATGACTGAGGGATCCAGTGTCTCCTGTGCTCGGCAGGTGTGTTATTGCCCAGGCTGTGACACTGCTTCAGACATGGCTGTACTTCATGTCCCTTGTGGTCATTTGCAGTATGTCTTCTCCAGCTTCCTGGTCATCTCTATCCCTTCATTACCGAAATGTCTCACTGAGTCCTTTCTAGTGCCTAAAGCTGGCTGCCGAGTTTCACTTACTGACTGGGAGTGATGTTTCTGTATCTTTATGGGTCATACTTGGCCAATATTTTCTCCCACACTGTGGGTTTCTTTTCACTGTCCCCATGTGTTTTTTTTTTATTGACTCAGAGAAATATGCACATTTGCCACAAGCTGCTTTATTTTTCTGTGTTCCCTGCATTAGTGGGTGTTTCTTAAATAAACTCTCTGTGGACTCCTTGTCCATAGAATGAGACAGTATCATCCTGTAAGCACCCTGCATTTAATATTTGTTCCAGCTTGCAGCCTAGGTGCTTGCATTTCCTTTCATTTTTCACAACATTACATTAGAGTTAGCTCTGAATTGGCTGGGCACAGAGCCCACAGGCCCAAGTGTCTGCCTAGCACATGGAAGGTCCAGACTTCATTTCCTGGTGTCAAATAAAATTAGCTATGTATGTTGGCTGCCCACTTAAATTTGGTGAGAACATCAACACAGTTCAAAAGAGATCTTATATTTTGCAACAGAAAGAAATACTTGGAGTACTTGAGGGTGATTTCAAATGGGGAACTTAGCAGGAAATGAGTATGTGATCATTCATTCATACAGAACATTGAGTCCTTCATCCAAACACGAAATGCACAACATTTGTTGATTTCTCTCCACAGAAGGATGCTCGCAACAGTCCTGAAAGAGCCTGAATCCAGAGTGAAGGTGAGTGAGTTCTAGAAAGGCCAATTGGATTGTCAGTCATTCTCCATACAGGTTTCTCCATCTGTGTCCTTTCCAGGACGTGAGGAAGATTCTGTTATCCTTGGTCCTTTCCCAGTGTAATCAGTAAGGTTGGAGTTACACTGCTTTGCTAGGAGAAAACAGCACACAATCAGTGGGCTTGAGGATCCCTCTCACTATGAAAGAGACTTAGAATCTGTAATAGTGAATCAAAAGAACAGAAAACAGAACCAATCAAAAAACCAAACTGCTTCTCTTACTCTGTGTGCACAACTCAGGCTATATGTACGCATGTGATACAGAGCACTCTAATTGTATCCCTACTTAACACAGGGATGTCAACAGGTCTATACTCTCACCAAGTGAAGTTCCCTCTGGGAGACCTGCTGCCCTTTCGGATGCCCTTCTGTGCGCCCTCATGTTGGGACTTAATCTGACCTGAAAATACTCAAATGAGTTGCAGAGGATGAAAGTTTGAAAAGAATTTCTTTGGAAGGAAATTGCTTGAATCCCTTCCTAACCACCTTGGTAAACATAAGTCTAATGTTGATTTGTTCATTGCTTTTCTGGTCACCTCCCTTTCCTTTGCCCTTTGGCACTGGGCATAGAAGCCAGCAGCTCATACCCACAAAATGTGGCTCTACCACTGAGCTGGAGGCTCAATCACAAACTCATAAACATTGTGAACGAACAGGAGACTCCCATGAAATCCACTTAAGAGCGAGGAATGGACATCTGGTCAAGCTGAACATGATGGGGGAAGGCAGCTCCATAGGTTACTTGCCTCCCCTTGCTCTTCCTGCAAGCCTTGCTGAGGTGATGGAGATGGTGGTGCTCACAATTTACATTTCACTGCATATAGCTCAATCTCCATGCCACACATTTCCCCAAATTGTCAGAATCTTGTTGCAGTGGAGCATTTGATGGTAGGCCTTAGAAACTAGAGCAAAGAGAATAATAATCAGAAAGAGTGACATAGAACTGAGTTTGGTTAGTCTCAGAGACACGAAAGGGTAAAGACATACTGTAAAAAAGCTGCAAACATTTATCTCCAAATTCTTGAGTCTTTTTGTGAATCATTTTTTTTATCTTGGAGACTTCCAAGTTTTTCTTTTCCATGGTACTACTTTCTGGAGGTGAGTTTTGTAGGACACTTTGGTGGAGAGGCCCTTCTTCCAAGGGAGATTTGTACATACTTTAATTTCCAGGATCTCTGAGTGCATCAGGCTATGATGGGTAACATGAGGTTAGCTGATGGGCTCAGATACTCCCAACCTGAGACTGAAGGGTGCATGTAGCTTCCCCATGAATCCTAGGGCTTGGAGGAGCCATCGGTATGAGCTCATCATTAGCGTTGCTGCAGAGTGTATACCAAAGACTGGTGGAGACAGTGGGCTGAGGATCTGGGGCAGGGATCCAGGAAAGTTGCAGCACAGAACAGGACACTGAGTCCTGGCATCCTAGTGCCCCAGGCCAGGCTTAGTGCAGGGTGCCTCAGCTTTGAGAGGATTAAGGAGTTGGGGAACATGTTCTCAGGCTGCCTGACAGTGCACAGGAACAGATAATCCAAGGAGTTCAGGTACGTGCTCTGTTCCATGGTTGTGGGCCTCTCAACAGTGTCCTGAGGGAAAGAGGCCACAGCAAACTAATGAAGGAGCAAGATTTCAGCATGTCTTATGTCTCAGCTTGAAGTTCCTACTAAACTGCCCCATGGTGTCCCCTCTCCTGTGCAAAGTAATAGGACTCATGGGGAAGGAGGCTTGGGAGAGAGACCTGCTATCATCTCACATGGACAGTGGCCTGTGCACCTCAGTGCTGTGGTGCCAATGTCAACAGTAGACACTTTGTTGCCTCTCCAACAGCTGTATTGCTCTGGGCTTCTTGCTCTTCATTTTCCTGAGTGGTCATTGAGAAAGAGTCTCACTGTTCAGGTCAGGCTGTCCTTGAACTCACTATGTCAGCCAGGATGGCTAGGTCCTCACAACAGTTATTCCACATTAGCTTCCTGACTCTTGGGATTACATGGTTGCACAACTATACCTCCCTTAATCTAGGCTTTTTCATGTGCTGTATTTTAGTTGGGAAACAGCTTTGGGGGATATAGAACAGAATGCTTCTTGTGTCATTGCATTTTGCATTGTAGCTTCCCAAGAGCTTAAGCCTTTGGAAACTTCCAGACCTGGGAGGCTGTGTGGGTGTGCAGAGGACAGTGACATAACACACGGTTCCTGGTCTGCTGCAGTGCAATGGGTAGGAGAGATTTAGATGATCGGTCCTGTGACCCCTAGGACTGCCTATTTCTTGGCTTATCTTCCTGGAATGCACCTCTTGTTCTGTGTCTTGGGCAGCAGGGCTGGGATGTGCATGTCCAGGTGGATCAGCAGGGATGTTGGTTCCCAGCAGGAAGGGTGGGGTGCAGTCAACAGCCAGGATGCTGTGCTGCTGCATGTGCTTAGAAGCCATGGAGCTAACATTAGGCTTTGAAATAGCTTCTGCTCTCAGCCTATACCCAAATAAGGGAAGAAAACATTAAACAACAATGAGTTTCAGGGGACAGACAGAGACTTGTGGGCCTGTGCATCAGCAGGGAGTAGAACTAATGTCCAGTAAGGCTGTGAAAGGGGAGGTTTTAGTGTCTTTCCTAGAACTAGTTTCATTTTCTGATGCAAAGGAAGGAACCCCCTACCCTAGGTTGTCAGGGCTCTGTTCCTGCAGGGATGACCACCCCTAGCCCTCTAAGGTATTTGCACCTGAAGCAAAAGCTCCCCTCCCGATATGGATATGTCAGCTGTATGGGAACACATGCTGTTTTTCCTTTATGATAACAGTTCCATCTCCTAACACTCTCTGCTTTCCTCTCTGATCTCAGGTTTGGTTTAACAATCGTAGAGCCAAGTATAGGAGAAGTCAGAAGTAAGCAGTGCTCCAGAACGCACCACCTGATTTCCTGGATGGCTTTCTCATGGATGACCAGGCTGAGCAATTGTAGGATACCGTCCTTCTTGTGAAAGTGGATTGTGCTTGGATTTGTGTGTTGCTGGGAATCCCATAGCCAAACATGTTTCTCCCTCATGTAGTTACCCCTGTAGCACTTAGATTTGCAATAAAGTAGTCATTTCTGAACTGACTTGTTTTCCCATTATTTGTGGGGTTGGCTACACTTGGATAAAATATCATTTCAGGAGAAGGATGATGAGGTCTCCTGTCAAGAAGGGACTCCATTGTGTCACCATCAAGAGGCCTTACACATCTGTCCTCTGTGGGCCATGGGGATTGTTTAATGCCCCCTCTTTAATATTAATGGTAATGTTCAGTTCTCTGTCCTTTAAAATAAACCCTGGATCCCTGACCTCCACAGTCCTGAGGGGAAGTGAGCGAGGGGCCACTGCTAAGGTTCAGTGGTGACTGCAAATGCTCTCTGGGGTTAGACATGATATCAGACAAATGCCACAGTCACAGTGGGAACCGGCTCCCAGGGTGCAGAGCTGTGTCCCATGTAGCGCATGCTGGGCTCTGCTGATTTCTAGTGCTGTTTTCCTCTTGCCTCTGTCAGTTATAGTTGTCAAAGAGCAGCAGAGTGTGCTATTGGTCTTTTTCTATTTGCTGCCTAAGGCCTGTTCCTCCTAAGTCTACCTGTGTTGTCTGAATGATTCTCTGGCTTTCACTTGGTGGCTTTCACTTTCTGAAGTGGCTGATGTTGAATATCTTACTCAATGGGTTACTCACCTAGTGAGCTACGTGTTGGGACAGCTGGCACAGCACAGGATTTGTGGGCTAGGCGCCTTCCCTGAGGGTGTTAGATCCCCTCCCAGGCATTAAGGTTCTCTGCACCTGTGGTGTAAGCATTGCCAAGGACTGGGGAAGATGCAGCTCTCCATCTCAAAGCCCCTGGCCCTGGAATTCACCTGCTGGGTCTGTACTTTTATTTGTAGTACTGCATATAAGTTACTCTAAGAAAGGAAAGTGATCCTGTTGGAGATTCCTTGGATGGTCACTTGCTTGTGACTTGTAAAGTGCTTAGTATACACCACTCCTCATTTAGAAACTAATTCTTAGAGGAGAAACAGAACTCAATCATTTAAGAACAGCCTGCCTTTACATCTGGGTCCCGTGACCCTACTGCTCAGCTGTGGAGTGCAGGATCTCCCTGATGCCCATCTTCTCAGTGTCCCATGACAAAACCCCCAGTCATCCTGATATAACTGTGCTTCTTTTCAACAGGTAAATTTCCCCTTTTAATATCTACTGTACCCTTCAGATTTAATTTTTCTCTTTCAGATTCCCATGCTAAGGACACCATACGATGTTTGCACAGATGGGTTTAACTTGTTTCACTTAAGAGTATCATCACTACCTGCATTCATTTACCCTTAAAATTCTCAAACATCTCCTTCTTCATAGCTAAATAATACTACATTGTCAAAAAATATCACATCATTATCCATTCCTCAGTTGTGGGGCATTTGGGTTGCTTCCAAAATTTAGCTGTGATAAATTGTGCTGCTATAAACATGGGGGCACAATTATCACTGTAGTATGATGTTTTCAGTTCTTCCAAATAAATACCCCACATGGGAATAGCTGGGTTGACTACAACTACTAATCCCAGCATTTTTGAGGAATCTGTACACTATGTCCATAATGGTTCTACCAGCCTGCCCTCCTGCCAACAGTGTTAAAGCTTCCTTTTCCCGACAGCCTGCCTAGCATTTCTCACTTGTTGACTCCTTGATGATAGCTCTTCTTCTGGGGTGATAAGGAATTTCAGTGTTGTTTTAATCTGCAATCCTCACATGGACAATGATGTAGAACATTTTTACATGTATTTATTTGCCATTCCTATGTGTTCATCTGAGAAGTGTTTGTTCATCTCAAATGTTAATTTTTGATAGGGTCTTTGGATTTTGGAGGCATGATATTCTAAAAGTCTTTGTGGGATTTTGCCAGAAGGCTCTTGTCAGAGGAACAGTGTGCTTGTTTTGGCAGACATTAGGCTAAGTGTAGAGACTATGGGAGCCAATATGTGCAATAGCAGACCTCTATGAACATGCAGTATGCTCTCTTGATTTGATTTGTGAGATGCATTCTGACCATGAAATATGTGGTGGCCTTCAAATCACCATGAACCAGGCTGGCCTGGAACTCACAGAGACCCTCCTGCCTCAGCTTCTCAGTGTTGGGATTCCAGGCTTGTGCCCCAACCCCAGGCCTCTCTTCATTGTATAGATGAGGGAATGCAAGCCTAGAGCAGGTTGGTGGCTTGACAGGAAAAAGGAAACAGAATTAAGTGTGAGCAAGGCCATCTCTCCCTGACCATGCCCTGCTCTGCATCCTAGATCATCTGCCCTGGGACACACACACACTGGCCCTGTTCAGCTCTTCAGCACTTACTGCCTCCTTCATGACACACAGGACTCTCCTAGAAGGAGCTGATGCCTCCAGGCTCTCATGCCTGCCCAGGCTACAGTGATTTTACCTCTAGGCTGAACAATCACTCTCCCCTGTATGCACTCAGTGTTGTCCTGTGTGCACTCGCAGGGCTGGGTGCTTCTTGCATTTTCCCCTCCTTCTAAGAGGCCAAGTTTGTAGTGGAGGATGGTATACAACTCAGGGAGATCTTCCTCCCTCAGCCTCTTGACTGCTGGCCCTATATGTGTCCGCCATGAGGACAGGCACCTCAGGGGTCTTCTGCACAGAGTGACCTGCATAGTACTCATGTTCTTCCACCTGTCCTGGCAGCTGTTCATCCACTTCCCCTTCCTCTTCACCTTGGCTTCCATGACAGGCTTGTAGGTCAAGTTCCCTGAAAGCCATCCCCTCCTGCAAAAATCATCTCCTGGGCTCAGCACTGCAATGGAAACAAAATTATCTGCAAAGGCCCACACTTTCCTATTGGCTGAGCCTGATGCCTTCCAGGACTAGTCACAGCCCATAAAAATTCTGTATCCTTAGTGCCTGTGTTCCCACCTCCCAATCCCAGGAATTTGCTCCAAGAAAAGGCTTTTGGAATCTTCTCATCCCGCAGTCCTCTAAATTAGTTGATCTTAAGCCATCTCAGCCATCTGCTGTGATGAAAACTGTGAGCATGAACTGCCGGCATGCTGTATTTAAAGAATATCCTAATGCTGAATGATGGAACTGAAGATGTGCAGGCCTATTCCTTTATTGCACAATTCTACCTCCAGTGTATCACAGGCTGTGTTGACCCTTGAGATTTAGTCATGACACTGAAACATTTTTTCTTTTATGAAAAGCTGAGTGAAATAATGTTGAATGGGAAGTATAAATCAAGAGGATATATTTTATGTAAAACTAGTGGTGAGGGACAAGGTTCCTGAGATAAAAGGATTCATAAAAATTACATGAGTATTAGAAAATTTGCAGACATTTGTACTTCTGTTCACCTCTTTCTATTTCTCTCTCTCTCTCTCTCTCTCTCTCTCTCTCTCTCTCTCTCTCTCTCTCTCTTCCTTATGTAATTCCAACAAGCCTTATCCTCCCCCTGCTGGCTTTTATCTCCAGGTGAACATACTGCCTGAACTTCCGCAGTTATG
>NW_004524895.1:1316311-1332713 GCF_000260255.1 Octodon degus
GAAGAGTTTGAGGAGTTCAGAGACTATATCTTCTGTAAATTTCTTGTAGAATTTAGCTGTGAATCCATCCGGATGTGGACTTTTCTTTGTCGGTACATTGTTTTATTAGAGCTCATATTTCGTTGGCTGTTATTGGGCTATTGAGAGTCATTATATCTTGTCGATTCAGTTGTGGTAATTTTACCTTTCTAGGAATCTGTCCATTTCTTCAGTGTCTTCTATTCTGTGAGAGTAAAGATTCTCAAAGTAATTATTGATTATCTTCTGAATTTCCACTAGTCTGTGGTAATTACACCCTTTTTATTCCTTATTGCTTGTATTTGAATTTTTTCTTTCCTCTTTTTGATGAGGTTAGCTAGGGGCTTATCAATTTTATTTAATCTTTCAAGGAAGCAGCTTTTACTTTCGTTAATTCTTTGAACTGTTTTCTTTGTCTCAATTGAATTAATTTCCACTCTAATCTTTATGAATTCTTCCCGTCTTTGGGCTCTGGGTTTGGTTTGTTCTTCCTTTTCTAGTTGGAGGTGCAGCATTATGGTGTTCATTTGTTCCAATTCTGTTTTCCTAATGTATGAGTTCACAGCTATGAATTTCCCTCTGAGAACTGCTTTCATCGTATCCCATGAATTCCGATAAGGTCTCCTTGAATTTTCATTGAATTGTATATATGTTTGAATTTCTTTTGTGACCCATCGGTTGTTTAGTAGGGTGTTGTTTATTTTCCATGTATTTACAGGGTTTTTTCTGGTTTCTTTTGTCATTTATTTCCAGTTTCATTGCACTCTGGTCAGATAATATGTATGGGATAATTTCTGTTTTCTCGCATATAATTAAGCATGACCTATAGACCAGTATGTGGTCTATTTTTAGAAAATGACCTATGTGCAGCTGAGAAAAAATGTGTATTCAGCTGCGTTTTTGCTTGGAACACTCTGTATATGTCCACCAAGTCCATTTGTTTCAAACTCTGGTTCAGTTCTGTTATTTCTTTGCTAAGTTTTTGTCTGGTTGACCTATCTTTTCGGGATAAGGGGGTTTTAAGGCCTCTGTTAAGGTTGTGGTATTGAATATAAGATATTTTAGGTCAATTAAGATTTGTTTTATATAGTTGTGTGCTACTGTGTTTGGTGTATACATATTTATGAGTGTTACCTCTTCCTCTTGAATTTTTCCCCTAACCAGTATATAGTGGCCTTCTTTATTTTGCTTGATCATTGTTGGTTTGAAGTTGAGACTGTCTGAGAACAAGATTGCTACCACTGCTTTTTTCAGAGGTGCTGGCGCATGTAGTATTGTGTTCCACCCTTTGACTTTCAGCCTATGAATGTCTTTATGAGTTAAATGTGTTTCTTGTATACAGCATATTATTGGATTTTGTTTCCTAAACCACTGTACCAGTCTATTTCTCTTAATTGGTGAATTGAGTCCATTTACATTGATGGCTACAATTGAGATGTATTGACTTACGATTGACATGTTATTTACCTGTTGTTGTTTACTCCTTTTTCTCCAGTATTTAATTGTTTGCCCTATTTAATTGGTTGCTTCTGATCTCATTCGTGGAGTTCTGATCATTTTGGTCCCTCTATAGAACATCTTTCAGTAGTCTGTGTAGGTTTGACTTTGTCATTATGAAATTCTTTAATTGTTCTTTTCATGGAAGTATTTCACTTCTCCATCAAACTTGAAAGAGCGTTTTGCACGATATAGTAGCCTGGACTGGAATTTGTTTTCATAGAGGACCTGAAGTACTCTGTTCCATGCTCTTCTTGCCTTCATGGTTTGTGAAGAGAAGTCAGCAGTAATTCTGATGGGTTTTCCTTTGAATGCGATCTGCTTCTTTTTTATAGTGGCTTTCAGTATATTGTTCTTGTGCTGGATTTCTGGGATCTTGACTATTAATATGTCTTGGTGTGTTTTTAATTGGGTTGAGTTTACTTGACATCCTGTGTGCTCAGGTTACCTGAATGTAAGATTGTTTCCTCATATTTGGGAATTTTTTGCTATTACTTCTGCCCATAATTTTGTAATGTCATTTGTATTGACTCCTTCTTTCTCATTGATACCTATTAGTCTCACATTGTTCATCTTTGCATCATCTTGCAGGTGATGGATTATTTTTTCCTGCATCCTACTTGTTTTTAAGAGATCTTTTCTTACCTTTTCACTAGCTGCACCAACATCTTCAAGATCTGAAACTCTGTCTTCACATTCACTTAAATGGTTTTTCAAGCTTGTGATTGAGATTTTAATTTCCTCTATATCTCTTTGACTCTGCTTCATGCAGTCTATTTCTTTGTTGTATTGCTCATTCAAGGAATCCGTCCTTTTTCCAATCTCCTCTATTTATTTATCAATGTCTTGTTTAGAAGCAGTTATTAATTCTTGTAGTGCAGATTTTTTTCAGATTGGGTTTCCTCCCTATGTTTCTGTACTTGATCTTTTATTTCAGATGCTATGAATTCAGAAATTTCTTTTTTATTTCAGAAATTAATTCTGCTCTGAGTTCCTCTATGTCTTTCTGCTGTTGTTTTTTACTTTCAACGCTACTAATTCACACATTTGAGCTGAACTAGTGTCCTCTGCACTTGTTCTGGGTGGGCACTGGGTTTCCTCCACATGTTTCTGCATTTGATTCTTTACTGCAGATGTTATTAATTCAGGGATTTCTTTTTTAAATTTCCAATCTGAGTTCCTCTATACCTTTCTGCAGTTGTTTCTTTAGTTCAGAAGCTCTTGATTCATTGATTTCAGCTGTGTGATTCCCAATTGTGCTGTGCTAGTGTCCTCTGCACTTGTTCTGGGTGGGCTTAGGTTCTGAGATTGCATTTTGCTCCTTCTCCTTGTCATTTTGTGTAGCACTGTCTGCTGACCTTTGTTGTAGAGCTTTGGTGCAGTTATAACCTTAGCACCTACTGAAATTCAGGTGCAGATCTACAAAGTTTGAATTTATCCAGTTCCGCCTGGCTTGGGTCTGGCTGCTGTGCTCAGCTCCTTACTGCTGCAGCCCTTGGGAGTGATCCTGTTGTGCCCCTCTGACAAGATGCTCCTGGACTAGCTGGGTGGTTCTGTCCCCTACTCTCTCTGCAGGGACTGCAGCTACAGAGTTTCACCCCAGGCCTTTATGCCAGTCTTGAGCTGAGTTTGAAGGGAACAAGGAGAGTAGGGGAAAGAGGAAGCTCTCCCACACACTCACCGGGTCTGGGCTAGGCCTGGATCTGGGGGTCTCGAGAGCAAGGCAGAAGGTCTCACTCACTTGGCGGGCCGGGGGGGAGCTGCGGATTGGTGGGGGTCCCCAAGGGCGTCGAAGAGGATCTCACCCTCTCTGTGCCTAGACTTTGCCTGGACAGGTCCCATTGGCGCAGGGTAGCTAGAAGCTCTCCCACACCGTAACTGGACCTGGGCTAGGGCTGGATCTCTAATTCTTTCACTATAGTTATCATTTCTTTTTTTACTTTACAAATTATTTCTGGTCTGATTTTCTCTATACCTTTCTGAGGTTGTTTCTTTACTTCAGACACTAGTAATTCAGAAATTTCAGCTGTGTGATTTCCAATTTCTTCTATATTAATGTCTCCTAAATTTGTTCTGCATGGTCTTGTGGACTGAGAATGCATTTTATTCCTTCTCTGTGTCATTTTGTATAACACTGTCCTCTGACCTTTCTTGTAGAGCTTTAGTGCAGTTATAATCTTAGCACCTACTGAAATTCTTATCCAAGAGAGATTATGTGGGTAAGGCAGTTACAGTTTTGTATTACAGAACTGCAATTAGGAACACTAACAATGTGTATTCATATTTAGCATTTGCCAAACTGTTTTAACTAATGGGTTTGTATTTTAGACAGCAAGAGCAAACATTATGTCTGTGTAGCTGAGCAGATATTAAATTGGAATTTGTATTTAAATTACTTCCCCTAAGTTCTGTCTGATCAGGTCCCCTTGATGTACCTGGGATCTTCCAGGAAGATTAGTCCAGCCTCGTTACCTGTTGCACTCTCTCTAGATCAAGAGAAGATTCTTTCATAGATCTTGGTCTAGCAATGTGTCTCAGCTTACTTGGTCTGGATCTACCAAGTTTGGACTCATCCAGATGTGCCTGGCTTGGGTGTGGCTTCTGTGCTTAGCTTCTTCCTGTTATAGCCCTTGAAAGTGAACTCGCTCGCTGTGCCCCTCTGTCAAGATGTTGAGCTCCTGGATTAACTAGGTGGTTCTGGCCCCTAGCCTCTCTGAAAGGACTTCAGCAGTAGAGTTTCCTACCAGGCCTGTCTGATGAAGGAGGTTCCCTGGATGTATGGATGGTCCCCCCACACACACACACCTCACACACACACACACCTGGCCTGGGCTTGGACCTAATTTATTGTAGTTCTTTATATATTCCGGGTAGAATATCTATTTCTGAGTGATTGTTGACTAAGATTTCCAATGGTTGGGTTATGTTTTCACTGAGTTGGTGATTTCTCTTGACATGTAGAAACTTCTCAACACGACAAGATCCTAGCTGTTGATTCATTGAAGTATTTCTCATGCAGTCTGGTTTTTGTTCACGAACTCTTTCCCTACCCCTATGTCTTCAGAATTTCCACTTAATTTCTCCTCCAGTAGATTTATTGTTTCTGTTTCAATGTTTTCATATTTAATCAATTTAGACTTTAGTTTAGTTCATGGTGATAGACTCAGGTCTAATTTTAGTTTTCAGAATGTGGAGAGCCACTTTTTCCAGCACCATTCATTAAAAGAGGCTGTCTTTCTTCCTGTGAAAAATTTGGGCCATTTTGTCAAAGATAAGATGGCCAATTATGTTCTTAATTTTATCTGCTTCTTCTAATATGTTCTGTTCATCCTCAGGTCTGTATGTTTCCCAGTATCATGCTGATATTTTCATAGTAGTTTTGTCCTGTAATTTCAAGTTAGGGATTGTGAATGTCTCTTGCCTTGTTTTGGTTACACAAGATTGCCTTTGCTATTCTATGTCTTTTCTGGTTCCAAATAAGTTTTTGAAAAGTTTTCTCAAGTACTGTAAGGTACATTGATGGTATCATAATAAGGATTGCATTAAATCTGTATCCCAATTTTGGGAGTCTGGCCATTTTCACAGTGTTGGTGCATCCTATTCAGGAACATGGAATTGTTTTTTCTATTTTCTGAAATACTCTTCAATATGTTCTTTCAGAGTTTTCTAATTTTTATTATATGGATATTTTACTTCTTTTGTTGGATTAATTCCTATGTATCTCATTTTTGGATGCTGCTGTGAAGTTGTATTGTTTCTATACTTTCATTCTCAGTGAGTTTATTATCTGTGTTGAGGAATATTGTTAATTTTGGGGTGTTAACTTTGTATTCTGCTATGCTTCTGTAGTTTTTTACTAATTCAAACAGGTTCTTGATGGAGATTTTTGGGTTTTCCTAGTAGAGAATCAGGTCATCTTCAAATAATTATAGGTTTTTTTCCAAAATAATGATAGTTTAAATTCTTCTTTACCTGTTCTTATTCCTTTCATTTCTCTCTCTTCTCTAATGGTTCTGATTCCAGAACTGTATTGAATAGGCGTTGTGATAGAAGACATTCTTACCCTATACTGGATTTGAGAGCAAAAGCTTTAAGTTTTTCTCCATTTAGAATCACATTGGACATTGGTTTGTTATACATGGCTTTTCCAATTTTCTATAGAACTTTGGTCATGAATGAGTCTTGGACTTTGTCAAAAGACTTCACTGTGTCTCTTGAGATGATCATGTGTTTTTTGATTTTGGCTCTTTTGATAAAGTGCATTGCAATTCTAGATTTGCATATGTTGAACTTTCTTGCATCCCTTGGGTGAATCTTATCTGGTCATGGTGTATAATATTTCTGGTGATTTGCTGCATTTTACATGTGAGTACTTTATGCAGGATTTTGGCATCTCCAGCATTCACTCTAAAACACACTTCCAGATGTAGAAGCTTTGTGCTAGGCAAGTTGAAGCTGGTGTGTTTTTCCTATCTTTTCCTTTTACTTGGCTCACATGCTTTGCTTTGCATTAGCATTTCAAAAACTATGTGTCCAAGATAGGCATGTGTAATGTGTGGGTATGTCTTCAATATGTAAAGTTCAAATTTCTTTCTTTAGTTCTTTCTTTCTTTTAGGGAAGCTATGTTTTAGAGTAGATTTCTGCATGTAGTCCTGTTGGGGCACAGTCTGCCTGCAGAAGTCAAATTGATGTAGGGAAGCTGAAGATTGTAATGGCTTTCAATGGTCTGCACTAACTGAAAAGTGCATAAATGCATTTAGTTAAACAAATGTTCGTCAATGTTGGGATGATAGAAGAAATAACGCAAAGAATACAGTAGATGAGAGATGAATGTGTCTCTCCCTTAGGTGATAGTGAGGTGGGAAGACACCTTGAAGGCCCAATGTGTGGTCTTCTTCCTCAGTTCTGTCCATGCTGGAAAACACTACACCGTGGCTCAGTCCTCAGTTGAAACTCTTGATACCCTGTATGTGTCCACCCCAAAACTTGCTCAAAACAGTATTTGGTGGCAGTATAGGATGGTTGAGCTGGACCTAGTGGCTGGCATCAAGAATGAGACAATCATCAAGCTTTCACAGACAGCAAATTGGTCAAACAATGGCTGTGACTCATCCACATGGCTGACACTGAAAAAGGGTCTGCAAACTGCAGTAAAGGGTTACAGGATAAATCCTGACCGTACTTGACTGACTATCAGATACAAAAGTTACATTTCTTGTTATATAGGTCTTGCTTTATGTTGGTCTTAACCATCCAGCAGAAAAGTATAAAAATGAGGTATATAAAGTAAAGCCATATTACTATGCTGAGCTGTGAAAGGCTCAAGTCAACAACTTCTGCAGATAACCCACTACTATTGTGGACTGCTGGACAGTGTTGGATTGTTTTGCTGAATTCATGCACCTATAGTATTTAGATGCCAGTGGAATAACCGTTTCTGACAGGACTAAACAAAAAAAGGGATACAAAAGAAGGACCATTTTGTATCTATATATGCAGAATAGTTAGGATAGATATACAGCTACTTTCGATTAATTCATTGAGAAGAAAGATTTTTACTAACAGTGTTTGGACAGGATATTCTGTCTGCATCTTGTACTATGGATAACCACTAAGAAAATAACAATGTACAATGTATTCATTATTGAAACTGTCATATTAATCAGTTTTGAAACTATCTTATTGCTACTTGTTTCTCAATAAAATGAAAGAATGAGACATTCAAAAAAGGTGGTGTGCAATGAACTTGGGTTTATCCAAGACAGGTGCAGAGGATCCCAGGGTGGTTGTGCTCTTCTAGAGTCTGAGCACTCTGCAGGCAGAGGTAGGAGGATCACTGTGATTTCCCCTCCAGCCTGGGTTACATCATGAGACTTTTTCAGAACACATGCAAATAATGATGAAATGGTGAACAACAATCACACGGGCATCATGTGCGTAGTTCACAGGATCAGAAATAACCTACATGAGTCCAGTTACCACAGGTAGATACACCATGAAGAGTAGGGCTTGTCTCAGAAAATGAGGAAGAGCTAAAGAGCTCATCATTCATGTTGCTGCAAAGGGTAGGCCAGACAGCAGTGGGGAAAATGGGCTCAGGATCTGGGCAGGGATGCAGGACAGCAACCCCACACAGCATGGCACTGAGCCCTGACATCCTAGTGCCTCAGACCAGTCTCCATCCAAGTTGTCTCAACTGGGAGATGGGGCCTGAGGTGGGCAGCAATTCTCAAGGTGTGAGTCAAAGCAGAAAAACAGAAGACCCCAGATATGGGAGGTGTATTGTCCCCTTTCTGTTTGTGAGTTTCTATCACAGGAGTCCATGGGGATAACTGCCAGAGCAAACCAATGAAGCACGGAAAAGTTCTCAGGAGGTCCAATGTGTCCATATCAACATCCCAAGAAATTCCCGTAGCGTTTCCCCTGTCCTGTGCAAGGTAATAGGACTGGTAGGAAAGGAGGCTCATGGAACAGACCTGCTGTCAGCCCATGCCCATGTGCAGATGCACTTCTCACCCATGGAATCTCTGTGTCCTCTTCAAGTGAGCTCTTCTGCTCTGGACTTTGTGGCAGGTTATATTGATGCTGGGAAGCCGACATGACATGGGAGAAGAGGAGGCTGCTTCTGTTATTATCCTTGGCAGTGAGAGAGCTTTCCAAAGCATACCTTCCTTAGGAATCTTCAAGAATTAGGGACTAAGACGCTGTGCAGGGGACAGCATATCATGCACAGTTCAGTTCACTGCACAGCAGAAGTTTAGAAAGGAGTGGTCTTGTGACCCTCACGCTGCTCACTTCTGTTCCCTCTTTCTGGTGAGTGCCTCCCTTTTTGTGTCTCAGGATCCATGGCTGGGCTGTGCAGGTCCAGGGAAACAGCAGGGCCTTGGGTATGAGGCAGGGTGGTCCAGAACACATCAGAGTTGATGAAAGGCAATGTGATGGCTTTGCTGTAAGCCCAAAGAAGTCTGGGGCTGTGGGAGATTAGACAATGCACAAGTAACACTGGTGACCATGGCCATTGTCCTGCCCTTAAAGCCGAGGGTGGGCAAGGACATGGGCAGATGTCATTTACTCAGGATTAGCAGTTGGCAACTTCTCTCTTACACCAAATGCCACAAGTCACAGAAGTGTCCAGTCTCCCTGCCTGCCTGCAGTTAGTTGTCAAGGTGCTCCAAAGGATGTGGGAAAGTCACCCATTCTTGAATGGAGCCTTCTGCAAAATGTTCACTTGTTCACAGAAGGTGGGACTTTTAAACTGGGACCTCCTCGCCCTCCATAGGCCTGTATATACAGATCAAGGGCTGTCACGCCAAGGTTCTGTCACTTGGAGATATTCTCCTAGTGATTAGGGGCAGGAGTGAGCTGCATGGGGTGTGGTCAGCAAGCAGGGTGCTGTGCCGCTTCACCTGCTTAGAAGCCATGGAGCTAACATCAGGCAGTGGACCATCTTTTCCCCTAGGCCTGCATCCAACCCCTGGGAGACACCACTCAAGAACAATGAGTTGGGGAGGCCAGGGGAAACTTGTCAGTCTGTGCTTGAGCAGGGCTTGGAACTAGGTTGATGTTATTTGGAGTTCTATATGCATCAGTTATCTGAACGTCAGATTGTTTTCCCATGTATGGGAAGTTTTCTGCTATTGCTTCTGCCCATATTCTTTTTATATCATTTGTATTGACTCCTCCTTTCTCATTGATGCCTATTATTCTCACGTTGTTCATCTTTGCATCATCTTGCAGATGATGAATTATTTTTTCCTGCATCCTAGTTGTTTTTAAGAGATCTTTTCTTATCTTTCCCTAGCTGCAATGGTGTCTTCAAGATCTGAAACTCTAGCTTCACTTTTATTTGAATGGTTTTTCAAGCTCGTGATTGAGATTTTTAAGTTCCTCTATATCTCTTTGACTCTGCTTCATGTGATGTTTCTTTCCTATAATGTTCATTTAAGGCTTCCATCATTTCTCTATACCCCTCTAATGTTTATCAATGTCTCTTTAAAGGCAGTTATTAATTCTTTCATTATAGTTATCCTTTCTTTTTTTAGTTCAGAGATTATTTGTGATCTGATTTCCTCTGTGTTTCTGCAGTTGACTCTTTACCTGAGATGCTATTAATTTAAAGATTTTTTTTCTCATTTCAGAGGTTATTTCTGATCTGAATTCCTCTATACCTTTCTGCAGTTGTTTACTTCAGACTCTATTAATTCAGACATATCAGCTGTGTGATTCCCAATTTCTTCTGTTCTAATGTCTCCTGCATTTGTTTTGAGTGGGCTAGGGGCCTACATTGCATTTTGCTCCTTCTCTTTGTCATTTTGTATAGTACTATCCTCTGACCTCTTTTGTAGACCTTTGGTGCAATTATAACCTTAGTACCTACCGAAATTCTTAGCCAAGAGATTATATAGTTAAGCCAGTTTTTACTTTTGTTTTACAGCACTACAATTAGGAACATTAATAATGTGTAATGATATTTAGCAGTTGAGAAACCTTTGTAACTAATGTGTTTATATTTTAGACAGCAAGAGCAAACATTATGCCTGTGCAGCTAAACAGATATTAAATTGGGAACTTGTATTTAACTTAGTTCCCCTAAGTTCTATTTAATTCCCTCCCTTTGATGTACCTGGGGTCTTCCAGGTGGACTCATTCACCCAGTTCCTGTTACCCCCTTAGTAGATCAAGAGTAAAAAAGAGAGGCCACTCTCATAGATCTGGGTCCATCAAAGTGTCTCAGCTTACCAGTTCTGGATCTACCAACTTTCAATTTGTCCAGATGTGCATGCCTTTGTTCTGGTTGCTGTGCTCAACTTCTTTCTGCTGCAGCTCATGTATGTGAGCCTGCTATGCCACTCTGGCAAGATGTTCAGCTCCTGGATTACCTGGATGGATCTGGCTCCTAACCTTTCTACAGAAGTTGTGCTGCAAGTTTCCACAAGAGGCCTGGTGCAGGGCCTGGGTCTTGCTGGAGAGGAGTCTTGGCCATGATGAGAAGGTGGGAGTTCTCACACTCTAACCAGGCCTGCAGTCTGGCTAGAGAGGTGTCTTGGGTTGGGCAAGAACGGGGAAGTTCCCACACACACGCTGGGCCTGGGGTCTCACTGAAGGGGTCTTGGACCCAGCAGGTAGGTGGATGGTCTCACACACACACGGGGCCCTGATGGAGTTCTCTGCTCTTAATTTTTAACATAAATCTCACTAAAAATCCCCAACAGGAGACATGACACTGCCTTAACATTAGACTGTATTGAAATTTTTCTTTCTTGATTAGTCTGTGACTCCTAATCTTAGCCTCAGGCAAAGTCTCTGGACACAAGCAAAATGCAGACAAACTTTTTATCAATCTGTAATACACACTGGCTAGAGTCCAACAGTCACTACAGCCTTTTCCCCAGCAGAAACCTCCTGAGCCTGGTCTCTACCAGCAGGATTTTAATCAGCCTTTTGGTCTTTTGAGCTCTGACAGGAATGTCCCACATAGAACACCTTAAGTTGTTTCAGCTCTATTTATTTTAAGATGGCATCTCTGAATCTTTTAAAATTTTTATAAGCCATTCCCAAAGGTCTGTGAATCACATGGTCACATATAGTCCCAACAACAACCTCCCTCTCAGTACCAAATTTTGTCTTGCTTACTATTTTATTGTTGAGAGAAAATATTTGACACCCAAAATTAAGGAAGGAAACGTTCATTTAGTTCAGTTTTTGGAAGTTTTAATCGATAACCAGTTGGGTCCAATACAGGGTGGCATATGGCAGAGGGACAAACATTTATGACAACTGAGATGGCAAAAGACAGAAAACAAACAGGAGCCTAAGGGGGAAGAAATCTTTTTTTCAATATGTAGGCAATCTACACTAGGTTGGGTATAACATTCACATAGCCAATCCCAGCAGTAGACAATGAGCCAATTACAAGTTCTAGATTCAGCCACTTCCAAAAGGCCCAACTCTCATGACTGAATGAGGTTTCAGGGGGGACATCCAGGCACAAACCATAACATCAGGTCACCAGGTTCAGAAGCAGGAAAAAGTTGCCATCAGCCATGTGGTCTTCACCACATCCCCTATCTCCATTACTGCCACTTCTGTAAGTTTTTAATAAGGTGATAGAATGGTAGCCCACAATTTAAATTTCCCTATGAATAAAATTTTTCTTAAATCATCATGTAAAAATATTATCCAAATACTCAGAGGGTTTCAATAGGCCATAGGATTGTAGGCTTTGAAAATGGTTTAAACCAAAAGAAAATGGTATGGAATCAAATTTAGTTAATCTAACATGAAAAAGATAAAGAAAATTACAGTCAAAAGAAATGTTAAAGACTCATTACTAAATTCATAAGTGAATCTTCTTAGAGCATATGTGTTAATGTGGAGAGCTGTTCTTTTCCTTATCATTGGCACTACTTTGTAGAGGTAGATTTTGTGGAACAACTTGGCTGTGTGACTTTAAATTCATGGTAGATTTCTACATGCCTTAATTTCTACTACTTCCCATTCCTTCAGGCACTGATGAAAACCATGAAGCTAGGTAATGGGCTCAGATGCTTTCTGAGACTGAAGGACCCAGGTAGCTCCATCATGAAATGTAAAGCTTGGGTCACACATCAGGATGAACTCATCACTGGGATTTCTGCAGAGTTAAGGCCAGAAAGTAGTAGGGAAAAATGGGCTCAGGATCTGGGACTGGGGACCAGGACAGCAGCCTGAAAGAGCAGGACACAGAGCGCAGGTATCCTAGTTCCTCAGGCCACACTCCATGCAGGCGGTCTCAGCTCGGAGATGGAGGGGATGAGGAGCATTTTCTCAGGCTGCCTGACAAAGCATAAGAGCAGAGGATACAAGGTGTAAGACATGGTTTCTCCCCTCTTCAGCTATGAGCCTCTTTCACTGCAGTCCTGAGGGAATAGTGGCCAAAGCAAATCAAAGGAGAAAAAAGATCTCAGAATGTCCAATCTCTCAGAATTCGATTCCCAAAGAACTCGTGTGGTTTCCCTCTGCTGTGCAAAGTAGTCGGACTGCTAGGAGAGCAGGATCATGAAGCAGATCTGCAGTCATGTCTGTGTGCAGATATGGTTGTCAGCCATGGAATCTTTCTGTCCTCTCCAAGCCACATCTTGTGCTCTGGGCTTCTTGACATGTTATATTCATGTTGCAAAGCAGGCATGAGGTTGGAGAAGTGAAGGCTGCTTTTGTCAGGATCGTTGGCAGTGTGAGAGCTTTCCAAAGGGGTACTTCCATAGGAATATTTGAGAGTAGGGAGGTTGAGAGGCTGTGCAGGACACAGGGACAACTAGCACAGTTACTAGTCCAGCTGCAGTGCAATGAGCACAGAGGTTTAGAGAGGAGCAGTCCTGTGACCCCTCCTACTCCTCACTGCTCAGCCCCTATTCCTGGAGAGCACCTCCCCTCTTATGCCTGGGGAACCAAGGCTGGGTTGTGCATGTTCACTGGGAGCAAGAGGGACTCGGATGCCAGGCAGGCTGGTCCAGGACCTGGAAGGGCTGATGAAATTCAGTGAGCTGGCTTCACTCTCAGCTGAGAGATGCTTGGTGGTGTGGCAGGGTGGAGCATGCAGAAATGATACTAGCAACCATAGCAACTGCCTTGCCCTAAAAGACTTGAGTGGGCAAGGATATGGGCAGATGTCATTCACTCAGGATGAACAGGTGTCAATTGCTCTCTTAATTCACAGGCTACACATCACAGCACTGTCTGGGTTGCCTGCCTGCCTGCCTGCCTGCCTGCCTGCCTGCCTGCCTGCCTGCCGAGTTGATAAGGGGCTACAGAGGACAAGGAGGACTCATCCTTCCTTGAAAGGCGCCTTGTGCAAAGAGAACCATGTGCTCACTGAAGGTGGGATTTTTCAAACTGGGACTTCCTCACCTTCAGTAGGACATTAAATGCAGCTCAAATACTGTCATGCCAAAATCCCCTCACTTGGAGAGTGTCCTGGTAGGGAGGAGCAGGAGTGAGCTGCCTGTGGTGTGGTCAGCAAGCAAGATACTGTGGTGCTTCATCTGCTTAGAATCCAGGGAGTTAACATCAGGCATTGGAGCATCTAGCCCCTAGGACCTCATCCCACCCCTGGGAGAGACCATTCAAGAACAATGAGGTGGGGAGGAAAGGGGAACCTTGTCAGCCTGTGCCTGAGCAGGGCTTGGACCTGGTGATTATGAGGGTGAGGTGCAGTAGGCGGTGGGCTGTTCTGTTTCCTCTGTTACTTTCTTTGATTCTGGTGACTGACATGGAGCTAGGGCCGGAGGCATCATAGTCCAGTGCCTTCCACTGAGCGACCTTCACAGCCCACAGCATAGAGGATCAATAAGCACAGGGCTTCTGCTGTGCAAATCAAAGCGCAGTGGCCTGTGAAGTGACAGGACAGGTTTCTCAGGGTGACAGCAAGTTTTCTGTGCACTAACCCCATGCTTTTCTCCTCTCATCACAGGCCTGCTTCAAGATTCAGAGAGCCAAATATAGGGGAATCAGAGGGAAGCAGTGAACAGAGATGCGCCACCTGCTGTCCAGCATGAATGTAACATCCAGGCGCCCCTGTAGCAGGAGCAAATTTCCCTTCTCTGAGGCCACAGAGGAGATGGGATGTTCTCTTGTCTGGGCCTAGTGCTGGTGTCCGTGCCATCTATACGTACTCAGCACTTAGGGTAGCAATAAAGTTGTCAGCTCTCAGTATGTTTGTTTTTCTGAGCCTTGTAGAGTATCAATGTAAGTTGATGTGGAAACTAAATTCATCCAAGACCATGATGCTGTCTCCTGTCAGGAGAGAATGTCTCTGAGTCACTGTCTAGTGCCTTAGGCAGTCTTCTAAGAGCCATGCTGAGTTTAAATCACACTTCATTAAATCTCTCTCCCTGAAAACATGACCATGGCAGCCTTATCTCCAGGGTATCATGTGCACAACTGAAGTAATTGCAAGAAAGGCTGGGGCAGGGCCCTGGTGAGACGACACTGTGTGCACACAGGACTGGGTCTCTCCAAAGCTGAGGAGGCCAGTGGTGACCCTGCACTGGGAGACCAGCTCTCCAAGAGGCTGCTCCTGGTCAGGTTGAAGGAGGCAGGTACACAGCCATCTACTGTGCTCCAGGTCTGCTCAGCACCTTCCTGGTAGGAGAGAACAAAGGGTGCTGGGGCGCTTATAGGGCCGAGGTCCTGTTGCCCCAAGAGAACCACAGGAAGCCATCCCTGGGAGCTGAGAGAAGCTGCTGCTCCTTTCTGTCTGATCCTCCACCAACACCAAATCCTCATAAGCTCCCCAGCTCAGAAGCTGAATACCTCTCCTTCCTCAGGACTGCTGCATCTGGAGCACTCTGTGACCTCAGTCAGTGGAGCTAAACAATACCAGCCCCGTGGTCAAAGTGAGAGAAGCTTGGAAGCAGTCTTGGGCTTGTGCACAGCGTCCCCCAGCATGTGAGGAGCCTGCAGGTGAATGAGTGTGCAGGACCCCTGGGGTGCAGGTTCCTGCTCCCCCTCCTTCCCAGGGGAGACCTTCCCTGCATGGCTAAAGATGAAATTTTACACAGGAAGGAGGATGACCCTCTTGTGACCGAACAGCCACATTAACCCCTAAGGGCCTTCTACTGGTCCTGTGGCCATTGCTCCTGGACACATTTCCGAGTCATGGGGCAGAGAACTGGACTGCACCTTTCCTGAAGTCCTCCAGAAATTACTAGAAACAGCTCAAGGGGACTGAAAGACAGGGCGCAAAGATTCAGCACGTTTCCAGAACAGCACATAGTGTACTTGACTTACAGCTCTTACAGATGAACAGAGAAGAATGCAAGGGCTCTGGCCACACAGAAAGACAAACAACACATACATTACTGATAATCATTTCCTATACAATGGTTAAGACATGTTTATCCTAAGTCATTCTTCACATTTACAATGAAAGAACTCCCGCATTGTTTATCTCTGGTTCAAATGTATCCTAGCATCCTGTGATTTTCTTCTTTTTTCAGCACTGGAACTTGAACCCTGGGACTTTGAACTGAGCTACATGTCCTGTTCCTCTTACATTTTTATCTTGAGACAGGATGTCACTAAATTTCTAGGTTGCTCAGGGTGGTCTTGAACTTCTGATCCTCCTGCTGCAGCCTCCCAGAGTGCTGGGCCTACAGGGCCTAGGGTCACAGCAGGGCTGTAACATGTTTACTCACATTCTCCAGCTCTATGCTTTTCCTTAAGAGAAACTACAAACTGCACCTGCAGTGACTTCAGGGCCAGGTGCTCCCTAAAACTTGCTCTCATCAAGTATGTTTCAGTTTTGCTAAGGGGAATGGCATATTCCAGTGTTGGTCAGCAATGTGCTTGAGTTGAAATACAAGGACAATTTGTATGGACTGAGGCTTGAACTCTTGGCCTTCATACTGACCTGCAATCCCAGGCCCCCTTCACTTTTTATTGCTCAGGCAGGGTCTTGCTAAGTAACCAAGCTGCCCGTGATGGGTTCCAGTTGATGATCTTCCTGCCTCAGCCTCCCATAGAGCAGGGTTACAAGGGCTGGGCCTCCATCCCCACCTACAGCTATGAGTTTTATGTCATTATTTAGGTTACCTTCACTGTGGTAAACAGGACCACATGCATTGTGCTCTTATTAAATGCTTATACTTTGCTAGTTTGTAGACGTTTTTCTTCAAACTTCTTTGTTTTTTAGTGGAACTGGGGATCAACTCAGGCCCTTGAGCCTGTCAAGCAAGTGCTTATTCTACTGAACCATTTCCCCAGCCCCTTTTTCTTCAAACTTCCATCTCTCTCAGTGTGCTGAGTGTGATTATATGTGATGGGGTTGGCAGTGCTATTAACTTTTTTCCTTGTGTGTCTCTCTTAGGTTCAATGGGTCTCTCGTTTATGTATGGGAGGCAGGAGCAG
>NW_004524895.1:1332813-1333613 GCF_000260255.1 Octodon degus
TCTCTCTCTTCCTTATGTAATTCCAACAAGCCTTATCCTCCCCCTGCTGGCTTTTATCTCCAGGTGAACATACTGCCTGAACTTCCGCAGTTATGTTATTACTGGTATGCCTCACAATGCACAGCTTTCAGGAAAATTTGTAATAGAAAGGCTTTGATAGAAAACCTACTTACTGTAATTCTCTCCACTTAGGAGGCTGAGGCAGGAAGAACACCCTTTTGAAAAACAAAGGGAGCAACCAAGGGACAGATAGAGCATTTTTGCATTGGTTGGATATAAATGCCAATTTTGTAAAAATAGTTGCTCTACCTACCCAAAGGACCATGGTCTCTGCCTTAGTACTGAAGAGGAGAACTCAGGTCTTACCCCCACTGATTCACACTATGCTCTTGCTCTGTTCCCTGGGGTCATCCCTAATTTCTTGAGTTGAAGTCAAGGGAAGGGTCAAGTTTTAGTTTTTGGCATGTAGAGAGCCAGTTTTTCCAACACAATTTGTTAAAGAGACTATGTTTCTTCCAGTGAGAATGTCTGGCAGCTTTATCAAAGAAAAGGTGGCTGCGTGTGTTCGTAGAGGCTTCAGTGTCTTCTAATCTATTCCATTGATCCTCCAGTCTATTTCATTGCCAGTGCCATGCTGATTTTATCACAGTAGCCTTGTAGTATAATATCAAGTCAGGAATTGTAATGCCTCCTGCCTTGTCTTTGTTGCCCAGGATTGTCTTTGCTATTCTAGGTCTTTTCTGGTTCCAGATAAATTTTAGGAATGATTTCTCTATGTCTGTGAGGTATGTCGGTGGTAG
>NW_004524895.1:1350498-1366188 GCF_000260255.1 Octodon degus
CTGGGTCTCTCCAAAGCTGAGGAGGCCAGTGGTGACCCTGCACTGGGAGACCAGCTCTCCAAGAGGCTGCTCCTGGTCAGGTTGAAGGAGGCAGGTACACAGCCATCTACTGTGCTCCAGGTCTGCTCAGCACCTTCCTGGTAGGAGAGAACAAAGGGTGCTGGGGCGCTTATAGGGCCGAGGTCCTGTTGCCCCAAGAGAACCACAGGAAGCCATCCCTGGGAGCTGAGAGAAGCTGCTGCTCCTTTCTGTCTGATCCTCCACCAACACCAAATCCTCATAAGCTCCCCAGCTCAGAAGCTGAATACCTCTCCTTCCTCAGGACTGCTGCATCTGGAGCACTCTGTGACCTCAGTCAGTGGAGCTAAACAATACCAGCCCCATGGTCAAAGTGAGAGAAGCTTGGAAGCAGTCTTGGGCTTGTGCACAGCGTCCCCCAGCATGTGAGGAGCCTGCAGGTGAATGAGTGTGCAGGACCCCTGGGGTGCAGGTTCCTGCTCCCCCTCCTTCCCAGGGGAGACCTTCCCTGCATGGCTAAAGATGAAATTTTACACAGGAAGGAGGATGACCCTCTTGTGACCGAACAGCCACATTAACCCCTAAGGGCCTTCTACTGGTCCTGTGGCCATTGCTCCTGGACACATTTCCGAGTCATGGGGCAGAGAACTGGACTGCACCTTTCCTGAAGTCCTCCAGAAATTACTAGAAACAGCTCAAGGGGACTGAAAGACAGGGCGCAAAGATTCAGCACGTTTCCAGAACAGCACATAGTGTACTTGACTTACAGCTCTTACAGATGAACAGAGAAGAATGCAAGGGCTCTGGCCACACAGAAAGACAAACAACACATACATTACTGATAATCATTTCCTATACAATGGTTAAGACATGTTTATCCTAAGTCATCCTTCACATTTACAATGAAAGAACTCCCGCATTGTTTATCTCTGGTTCAAATGTATCCTAGCATCCTGTGATTTTCTTCTTTTTTCAGCACTGGAACTTGAACCCTGGGACTTTGAACTGAGCTACATGTCCTGTTCCTCTTACATTTTTATCTTGAGACAGGATGTCACTAAATTTCTAGGTTGCTCAGGGTGGTCTTGAACTTCTGATCCTCCTGCTGCAGCCTCCCAGAGTGCTGGGCCTACAGGGCCTAGGGTCACAGCAGGGCTGTAACATGTTTACTCACATTCTCCAGCTCTATGCTTTTCCTTAAGAGAAACTACAAACTGCACCTGCAGTGACTTCAGGGCCAGGTGCTCCCTAAAACTTGCTCTCATCAAGTATGTTTCAGTTTTGCTAAGGGGAATGGCATATTCCAGTGTTTGGTCAGCAATGTGCTTGAGTTGAAATACAAGGACAATTTGTATGGACTGAGGCTTGAACTCTTGGCCTTCATACTGACCTGCAATCCCAGGCCCCCTTCACTTTTTATTGCTCAGGCAGGGTCTTGCTAAGTAACCAAGCTGCCCGTGATGGGTTCCAGTTGATGATCTTCCTGCCTCAGCCTCCCATAGAGCAGGGTTACAAGGGCTGGGCCTCCATCCCCACCTACAGCTATGACTTTTATGTCATTATTTAGGTTACCTTCACTGTGGTAAACAGGACCACATGCATTGTGCTCTTATTAAATGCTTATACTTTGCTAGTTTGTAGACGTTTTTCTTCAAACTTCTTTGTTTTTTAGTGGAACTGGGGATCAACTCAGGCCCTTGAGCCTGTCAAGCAAGTGCTTATTCTACTGAACCATTTCCCCAGCCCCTTTTTCTTCAAACTTCCATCTCTCTCAGTGTGCTGAGTGTGATTATATGTGATGGGGTTGGCAGTGCTATTAACTTTTTTCCTTGTGTGTCTCTCTTAGGTTCAATGGGTCTCTCGTTTATGTATGGGAGGCAGGAGCAGGTCTACTGTGGTGTCGGTAGTGAGAAGTATCCCAAGAATTGAGCAGGTAGTGTGGGCATGAGGGGTACAGTGTTTGGAGATCTTTGAACAGAGTCCCGAAGCCTTCCTTGGTGAAATACAAAGGGTTGGAGATTGTGACTGAATTTCAGACCAGGCAATGAGCCATTGGTGACAGTGCACCATGAGGTGCTTTACCTTTGGAAGGTTCCACTGGTGTGGTGCTCTCCACAGCTCTGGAGCGGACTGACGGTTGTAGCTGCATGCTCACTGCCCAGGGGATCTTGAATTGAAAGTGGAATTACTTGTGGGTGTTACACTACTGGTACAAATGCAACGGATGGGAACATAAGAAACACCATTGCTTATTATTTGCTTATGTCTTTGTGGCTTCAGGCAATACCTGAAGCAATGAGTTCAGTGTTGGAGAGAGTCTATGGGTGGCTCTTCTTAGTGAAATAGATTCTGTGAGAGTAGATGATATTCTTTGGTGTGGGGCAATTTTATATGCTCAAAAGTAGTGACTACATTGTTGGAAGGGTCCAGAAAGGGTAGAATCATCTGAGAGCTTCCAATAGAGTTTCACTTCTTGGTGGTAAGGCATTAGATTCAACCCCATTGCCAGGCAAAGCCTAGAATAGTTATGGTTCATGCAGACGTTGCGAGGAGAGGGTGTACGACTGTGTGAGGGAGTCTATGGCAGGGACACTGGCAGAGATAAAGAAACCCGCATATGTGCTTTCCACAGTGAGGCATTCAGCTGAGGTCACCCAAAGGTGACAATATCTGTTGATATTGTTAAAAGGTCAGAGAACTGGGTTTCAGTGTGAGCATGGTGTGTGTGCGGGACGCAGCCGCCAAGGGCCGATAAAGGCTCTCAGCGATAAAAGCTTTCAGCAGTGCTCAAGCCCTGGCTTTGAGTTGCCTGCGGAATCCCTGATGCGAACTCTGGAGAAGGAGCCTACTGTGAAAGGGAAACCCTGCTCGATTTTGAGATCTTCCTGCCTCTCTCTCCCAGAGTGCTGGGGTTATCTCCTGGGTATCTACATCAGTGATTCCTGGTGCTCAGTACACACATCTTTCAACTCTTGGGTTAAGCTTACGCCTAAGTGGCTTGTTCTTGTTGATGCCCTTATGACATTGCTTCTTATGTATCTCAGATAGTGCACTGCCAGTGCACAGCAAAGCCACTGATTGCTGTAGCTGATTATCAGTGACTTCCATAAATTTGTTCATTGGCTCCAAGAGTTTTTTGTTAATGTCCCTGAGGTAATTTACGTGCAAGGTCTTGTCATCCCTCAGCAGATATGGTTTCTCTTCTTCTGTTCCAATTTACAAGACTGCTTTTCCTTTTTGTGCTGAAGTGCCCTGGCACTCAATCATCTGCATCAAAAAATAAGTCACAAAAAAAAAAAATTCACACCTTAAACTCCAAGGATTCTTTGAGCTCCCGTTAAACTGCCCACTGAGAAACCCCATGCTTAGCACAAGCCTGCAAGTAGATGTTACAGAGCATGGGCTGGGACCACAAAGAGGGAGAACTTAGCCATGTCCCCTGTGCATCCATAGGATTCCTGTCACCCAGAACTTCCTCACTGGCCTCACCTTTGTTGAGTCATGCCCCTGGGGAAAGAGATTTCCATACCTCAAGTGTTGCTGCAGCCACAGTACCCCCTAGTGATTATGAAAAGGATTCCCCAGGAAAGCCACTCAAACCTACCTCAAGACCTCCAGACTTCTTCCTAGTCACATCCAGACTAACCTGTTCTCATTGCCTTTAGCATGTCTGTGAAGTAAGCTTCGTTTGGGGGTTTTGAGAGAGCAGCGGACGGGAATAGCAAAACCCACCTTGGGGAAATGTGTCAGCGCCAAGAGGAACGTGAATTACTAATGGAAAAACTAGCCGAAGGTGCAAACTGCGACTCTGACTCCTTTCACCAAATTAAATACAAGCACAGTTCACTGAATTCCTACAATGGTACTGTGTGTTTGTAACACTTCTGTGGGGAGTCGTGTTGGGTTCGGCCTGCCCCGGGAAATCTGTAAATGCAATACCATGGACCTAGGTCATGAGGGTGTTCATCACATGAAGTATTACAAATACTTAGCGCATGGGTAGATGCAGTAAAGGAGTTAATTATAAAGGCAGAGGCCTTGGGGACAGGGCATGAACCATTCCCACCCAGAGCACACACTGTGATGAGTCCTGTAGGGCTCCCATGTCATCTCTCACTCGGCAGCTGAGACATGCTGAGTTCCCAGGCAAAGGTTGGCAGCAACCGTGGGACAGTGCCCCATTTCCTGCTCTTTTTCCCAACAGAGTGTCCCTGCTCCTGGGAACACCCAGACTGAAGGAAGAGACTGGTCAGTCTCGGCAGTGCAGCCCGCTTTCCCTACCACACAGTGCACGTCCCTGCTGTGCACATCTATTGTGCTGGCCCAGGGCCTGGGGTCCTCGCCAGGCTGAGTGACTTTAATCTGTCCCTCAAGTCCCCACACTGGGGTCCTTTTACTTCAAGGAAATGTACCTAACCTCAGTACACTTACGGGCACACCTTGAAGGATGTTTCCTGTACTGCAGCTCTTCTTTCGGATCTCCAAGGAAGCCCGGTTTACCAAAGAACAGCTCAAGCCAGGAAGAATTTGTAGCCATGAGCAGTGTCTGCTGAGGAAATTGCCGCCTTGAGCAGTGTCCACTGATGCCTCACCATGCACAACCCAGCGCAGGCCACATCATTGCTGCCCCTCCTTCCATTCTCCACTAGGTCGTTCTTCCCCTTTCATTCTGATTGAAGCTTTTGTTTTCCTCTCTTTGCGACACAGGACTTCCCTATGCAGTTCAGGCTGGCCAAGCACTCACATTATAGCCTTGGCGGGCTTGAAAGTCCTGCTGATCCACCTGCCTCATCCTCCACTGGGCAGGGATTACAGGTGTAGAGGAACAGACTTGATCTGGTATTAGTATTACAAATCTTAGCTCATATCCATGGCATATGATATCCACGTTCACTGAGCTTATTAGGACCTTGTGTGTGGCACAACTGCACTCTTTTTTCCACATGGCCTCCCCTCCTTGCCCTGGGCCCCCTGAACCTCTTCCTATAGGCAGGAGAGCCTTGCTCCCCTCTTGTTTCAGCCTTCATTTTCACTTAGTCTGCACTTGGCCTTAGTCAGAAAAGAGGTACCATGTGGGATTCAAGAGAAGTTGAGGAAGGAATGTGGCTGTCATCTCTGTTCATTGAGTTTTGAGTTTTCATGGTGTACTTCATTGGGCTTTGGGTTATTTGTGGTTTTTCTGAAGAAAGTAAAAATTCCTTCATGTAATATATAACTCTGTTTTGCAGAACTGCATTTGGACGATGTGTTGTACTTTTTTGTTATACAGATCAAATCCTTTAGTATGTCAAACCATGAAAGTTGACATCTGAAACCCAATAAACAAATGAATAAGTAAACAAATGCATGGTACCTTCAAATGTTGGGAGTATGAATGGAACACGTTGTGATGATGCAACTTTCCTCAGCATTGTATGCAGCTATGTCAGCTAATCCATCCTTTCTTTGGAAATTTGTTCTTGTATTTATAAATCTAAAGTGAGAGGAGAGGGCCACAGGAGACAAGGAGGAGGGGGAAAAAGCAGTCATCCCAGAGAATCAATGTCCCATTTCAGGTTGAAAGGTAAACCATACAAATCAGCGAACTCACAACACACGTTTTTAAGATCAGCACACCAAGATGATGGTTCCTAAATGCTGCAAATAAGGATGGAGTTTGAAGCAACTTGGGAGCAGAGGGCTGAGTCTTTCTTCTCTAAGATGCGAACCCCTTTCCTTGTCTGACTTTTCACACTCTGCTACAAACTGGTCCTCGCTCATATTTATTTGTAATGAGGGAGACAGCAATGTGCTGTGTTCTCGTATAGGTGCTGTCTAGGATGGGGAACTGCCCCTTCCACACCCCTAAGAGTTCATCATTTCCTTCTTGCAGGAAAATGTGTCTGGGATGGTCCTGTTGCAGTATTTCATGCTGTGCCCCCTTTTGTCACCAAAACAGCCCCACTCTGGCCTGCCACATTTTCACCCAGTCACAGACTCAAGTTCTCCCACTGTGGTCAATGGAGTAACAGGTATCCATTTGGCAATGTGAAATTCAGGGTGACCCAAAAGTGTGAGATTTTGCAAATGTCATGAGGACTAATGCCAACAACTTCCTTCCTACAGAAGTCCCCTCAGTGCCTTGTACAGAAGAAATCCTGGTAAGTCAGGTGCTAGGGGCACTCCCAGCACCAGCATCCTTTGCAGAGTATCAGGCATCCATCACTCCAGTACCCTGAGAGCAGGTTCTTCACTCCAAAGAGCCCTAGAGCTGCACCAGTTTACTCTTCCTCCCCCTAAAACTACTGAATACAAGTCTGGATTCATGAAGAAGTACTCTGGCAGTGAATTATTTGTAAAGTATGTAGTTCAGGTTTTGAGACTGTACATGGTTTGAAAAGTTAATGATGAAAGACTGTGAGCCTTGAAAAGGTTTTGACTATCACCAGAAAATACATCCACTGCAAATGGGCACCACCTCTAAGAGTCTCCTTAAACTCTATTCCACCAAGCCCTATTTCTACCACCCAGATCCCAGTCTCATTCCTGTCAATGCCAGCCACGCACCTTCCAGGGCAAGAGTGCAGCCTTGTGTGGCAGAGAAGAGAGTGCTTGGAAGGTGGATGTCCAGGTCATACTCAACACCTCAAGGACTTCATTCCTGCATGGAATGGATGAATTCCAGGCAAATGATGCTTTGATTGATCTGTACTGGGCTTCCATAGACCTCAACTGGTGCACACCCAGCTCCAATTGGTGCCTGCACATGCTGGGCTTCCAGGCTTTCCTTGACTTGAACTCAAGAAATTCAGGATGCTCCCAGGGAACAGAGCAAGAGCAGCATACGGCTGACTATAGGAGCTGATCCTGAGTTCTCCTTTTTAGAAATAATGTGGAGGACTACCTGAGCAGCTCTCCTTGAAAGAAGAGCGATCGTCTCCATTTTGACTGAGCCTGACCCTAGCTCCTCTTATTGATATGTACAGAGCTGGCTCACACTTTTCCATATCCTTTCATTTGGCTTTAAGCAATTCATATTGGTCTAGACGAGGAGCTGGTGGTAATCTTTGAAGACGGCATGTGTGTTTCCCTAATAACCCACACCTGCTGCTCTTTAATATGAGCTGGGTGGAGACACAATGAAGAGCCTGTGCTCGCTGCTGTTGGCTGGGATCGAGCCTCAAGATACAGGCTATGATTTCCTGGGGCTTGAAAGATTACATATTAGAGCTGAAGCACCAAACCCCCAAAACATTAGATACTATCTCCATAGTATAATGCAAATTACTTTCGCTGTATATTCTTCTCTCTGCATATGACAGAGGCAAATGCAGGCCACTTACTTAGCCCAGCTCACAGGACTCACCTACTTCCCACAATTCTCAGTCATTCTTCCTTTAGCCACTCCTCCTTCTCAATTGAATAAAACACAGGTAGCCCTAGGACAGTCTTTTTTTCTCTGGAAAGCCATTTGCATAGCTGGACATAGGGTCCCTTGGTTCCCTTTAAATGTAAATGTGCTTTACAGTATTTATTTTTGCTGTGGGTTGCACTGGGAGTGGTAGATCGGGATTAATTTGGTGGGATTCCAATAATGTCTTTTTGCAACTACAAATATAGACTTCTTGGACCAAGAGGACGACCAGGAGGGGTATTCTACAAATAAGGCCTAGACCACCACCTTGGGGTACATAGAGCAACCATGCTTACAAAAAATGGCATTTACATCTGACTAATGCAAAAGTGATCTATCTGTCCCTTCCTTACTCCCTTTGTTTATTGAAATAAGTGGTCCTCCTGTCTCAGTCTCCCAAGTATAGAGAATTACAGCAGGTGAGTTTTTTTATCAAAGCCTTTCTGTTAGAAATTTTACCAAAACCCTGTATTGTGGGGCACACCAGTAATAGCAGCACTGTTAAGGCTAAGGCAGGATGTTCACCTCAAGAAAAGGAGATAAAGGCCAGCAGGGGGAGGATGAGGACCACTGGCAAAACATAGTGAAGTCCTGTGAGAGACAGACAGAAAGAGAGAGAAACAGAAGTACAGATTTCCCCCAATTCTCTCCCCTACTCATGTAATTATTCAGAATCCATTTGTTAGGTAGGAACAAGGCAATCAACCAGATCAGGCATTCTTATGCAAGTAGATTTACTGGGGTCATCAAGCAGGCTGGCTGTTAAGCGAAACAAGACAGCAATGAATGAAGTGGGGACAAGGGACTTCACAGGAAGTTAAGGGAGGGAGATCAAGGGCTGCAACAGCTGAGGGAGAGCTAATCTTGGCAGTATACCTGGTCTGTGGGGGACCTCTAAATTTAACACAGAAGAGTTTTGTGGTTCCTTGCCCAGGTCAAAGTAGGTGGACCTGACTTGGGTTTGGCTCTCTCTGTGGCCAAGGAGGTGAGAGTTTGAGAGCAGGGTACCTGGAAACCAAGATGGAGAGTGTTTGGGGCAAGGAGCCCAGGAAACGTTGAATCCTGACATAACACCTTTCATCTCAGGGACCTCAACCACCACTACTGGTTTTACATAAAATATAATCACTTGATCCATTCTTCCCATTTAACATTATTTCACATGGCTTTTCTTAAATGAAAAAAGTGGTATTTTGTGCGCTGACTAAATCTCAGAGTCCAACAAGCCTGTGATACACTAGAGTTAGAATTCTGCACCAAACAGGCCGGCACATCTTCAAATCCATCATTCAGCATTAGAATGTTCTTTAAACAAAGCATACAGTTTGTGCTCATTGTTATTGCTCACCACAGATGCCTGGGCTGACTTAAGATTGACTAATTTAGTGGATTTGAGGCTGAGAGGATTCCAAAAGAATATTCCTAGAGCCAATTACTAGGTTTACGAGGTAGGAACACGGGTCCCAAGGATGCAGTATATCTCTGGGTTTCAGGTTCCCCTGGAGTGCCTCATGTATATTCATTGAGAGAATGTTGGCCTTTTAAGTGAACTCTTTGTCCCATGCACAGCTGAGCCCAGGGTGCTGCCTTTGTCAGGAGAGTCTGATCTTCAGGGCACCTAATCCTGTGAGGCTAACATGGAAGCCACAGCGTTGAGGTAGGGGAAGCTGATTGGTACCTGCCAAGTAAGGGGGAAGAATACGAGCAGCTTACAGGTCACCCATGCAGAAAACCCCTCAGGTGCTTGGCCTAGTGGAGCACATGTAATGCCAATACACAAGAGGCTGAGGCAGGAAGACCTCCTCAGGTTTTGACCTGACTTCACTACAAACTCTGTTCAGCAACAACATGTATGACATAGAGGAACCCTGTCACAAAACATAAACAAAGAAAGTAACAAGCAACAGCTGAGTAGGAGAGCAAAAAGGCAGGTGCCACAGACTGCCACCATGCAAAGAAGCTCTGGGCATTGCAAGGAGATGTGGGAGGAGGGGCCTTGGCGGAGAAAGCACACTCAGCCACGTGGAATGGGGAGAAAATTGCATGAAGCCCGTATCCGTGTAAGTACAGACAGGAGAGCTCTGAGTGCATACAGGGATGCTAATTATTTATCCTACACATAAAATGACCAAAAAGTGGGGCAGGTGTGAGAGCCTGGAGGCTTCAGCGCCTTCTAGAAGAGTCCTGTGCAGGAAGGAGGAGGCAGTAAGTGCCAAAAAGCTGAACAGGGCCAGTGTGTGTGTCCCAGGGCAGATGACCCGGAGTCCAGGGCAGGTCATGGTCAGGGAGAGATGGTTTTGATCACAGCGCATACTTTCTTTTCCCTGTCAAACCACCACCCTGCTCTAGGCTTTCATTCCCTCATCTATACAATGAAGAGAGGACTGGGATTGGAGTGCAAACTTGCAATCCCAACACTGAGAAGCTGAGCCAAGAGGCTCTCTGTGAGTTCCAGGCCAGCCTGGTTCATGGTGAGTTCAAGACCACCATGTACTTCATGGCCAGAATGCATCTGACAAAAATAAATGAAGAGAGCATACTGGATGTTCACTAAGGTCTGGTATGGCACACACTGGCTCCAGTGATCTCTGAACTTCAGCCCAATATCTCCCATAAGAAACATGTTGTTCCTGTCACAAAGGGTTCTGTCAAGTACATATAAATAATGAAAAAACCAGGCTCCAAAAATTCAAAGACCCAATCCAAAAATAGGCATCTGACATGAATAGACAATTCTCAGGTGAAGAAACACAAATAGCAAGTAAATATATGAAACAAGGTTCAACCTCATTGGCCCTTTGAGCAATGGAAATTCAAACAACACTGAGATTCCTTCTCACCCCAGAAGGAATGGCGATCATCAAGGAGTCAACCAATAAGAAATGCTGGGGAGGCTGTGGGGAAAAGGACCCCTTCAACATTGTTGGTGGGTCAGCAGGCTGGTAGAACCACTATGGAAATCACTGTGGAGATTCCTCACAAAGCTAGGACTGGAGGTCCCACTCAACCCAGCTCTTTCCTTGGGGGTATTTTTTGGTAGAAGTGAAAACATCACACTACAGCAATATAAGTTCACTCATGTTGATAGCAGCACCACTTGTATAGGTAAATCCTGGAAGCAATGAAAGGGACATTCAACTGAGGAATGGATAAAGATGTGATATTTTCACACAATGGAATATTATTCAGCTATAAAAAGTATACATTTGAGACTTTTATGGGTAAATGCATGCAACTAGGGATGATATAATTAAGGGAAATAAATCAATCCTGACTGTGTAAACATCAGATGGTTTTCTCAGTGTGAGAACCTGAGAGAAATAAAATCTGAAGCTTACAGCAGATACTACAAAAGGGAATGGACCTGTTGAAAAAGAAGGAATTTCTGGGTTGAAGAGATGGACAGGAGAAGGAGTGGGGGAAAGAGATATATCTCTGTATGTAAGCAGGATGGTTTAAGCAATTGTACTCTGGATAGCTGCTGGTTTGTGGAAAGGAGCACTGAGTCCTTAATTTCTTTTGTTCTATTATTTAATTTTTTCCATTTTTCTTTTTATTTTCTTGCATCTTTTCCTTTTTGTTCCTTCCTCCAGTTTTGAATGCATATACCTGGAAACAGGAACAAGTAATTAGAAGACAACACTATGCAACACAACAAATACTGAGTAAGTCATATTACTTTGTGCAATAAAATTCTGTAACATTTGTAAATTTTCTCTACTAATTCTATTATGTACTCTCTTCAAAAAATTTTAAAAATACTTTTGAAAAAGTATCATACGTTGGATAAGATACTTATGTGGTCTAAGTACCTGCCTGGCAAGCACAAGGACCTGGGTTAGGTCGCTTCTACTGCATACCATGCTGGTCCCAGAAATCCAGGACTGTGCTACCTGCCATTGAAAGTGGGTGTGGTGGTGCACACCTGTAATCTTGGCACTGGGGGAGCTCAGACAGGAGTATCACTACATGTCCGAGCTGCGCAGAGAGACCTTGTATCATATAAATAAATAAATAAATGATTAAATATTTTAAAAATAAAAAAAGATTCATGGGCTCTGCTCAGAAACACAACATGAAGTGAGAAAGCCCACTCCTAGGCATTGCAGAAGTTTTCCTGCGAGATGTATGAACACTGACCTCACTGTCTGGATGGAAATGATCTTCTTTGAGTTTCTCAAAGAAAAATGAGGGTGAGCCTCATGAGAAAAAAAATGTTTCATTTTCATGAAAGAATCTGCTGCACTGGGTTCAAGTAAGGGAGCACAAAAGAATCTCAAAAGCAGGCTAAAATACGAGGAACTTCAAGTATTATTGTGAGGAGGAGGAGGAGGAGGACGAGGAGGAGGAGGAGGAGGAAGGAGGTCATTTTAACAAAACCTGACTCCAAAGACTGGGCACTCACAGAACTGTGACCCTGGGTAACATGCTCCATGAAAAGAAAATTTACAAATAAAATTACCTTTAAAATTGGCAGGCTAGGGGCCTGGTAGATGGTTCAGTGGAATAAGCACTTCCCTGGCATGCACAAGGGCCTGAGTTCAATCTCTGGTTCCACAAAAATAAAGGAAATTAAATGAGCTTTAACTTCAAAAAAAAAAAAAATGGCCGGCTAAGGCTTTGGGTGTAGTTCAGTGGCACAGTGCTTGCCTAGAAGAAATGAGGTCTCGGGGTGATCTTCCACAATCTCTCTCAGAAGTGCATTACCTTAATGGAGTCGGAGTTCCATCAGGGCTGACTAGGGCAGGAGTGCTCATGGGACACACAGAAGATGGGCACCAAGGAATCCTGCACTCCACAGCTGAGCACTGAGTTCACGGGTACTCAGACACGAAGGCAAGCACTCCTCAATTGACTGAGTTCTGTTCCTGCAATGAAGTCTCTCCAAGAATTGGTTTCTAAATGTGTTGTGCATAGTAAGCAGATTACAATAGTCACAAGCAAGAAATGGTCCAAGGAATCTGCAACAGGATCACTTACCATTTGTACAGTAATGTACACACAGTACTACAAATTAAAGTAGAAACCCAGCAGGTGAATTCCAGGGCCAGGGGCTTTGAGATGGAGAGCTGCATCTTCCCCTGTCCTTGGCAATGCTTATACCACAGGTGCAGTGAACCTTCCTGCCTGGGAGGGGATCTTCCACCATCAGGGAATGTGCCCACCCCACGAGTCCTGTGGTGTGCCACTTGCCCCAGAGGATAGTTCACTGGGCGAGTAGCTCATTGAGCAAGATATTCAATGTCAACCACTTCCGAAAGTGAAAGTCTGAGAATCCTTTAGAGAACACTGATAGACTTAGGACTAACATTCCTTGAGAGCAAATAGAGAAAGGCCCACAGAACACACACTCTGCTACCTTTGGCCACCATGAGTGACAGAGGCCAGAGGAAAACATCACTGGAAATCAGCAGAGCCCAGCATGCGCTACATGGGACACAGCTCTGAGACCTGGGATCAGGTTCCAACTGTGAAGGTGTCATATGCCCGATATCAGGTCCACACCTAGAGGGCATGTGCAGTCACCACTGAACCTCAGTGTGGCCCCTCCCTCATTGTCCCTTAGAACTGTGGAGATCAGGTATTCATGGGTGCCCTTAAAGGGAGGCAATTGAACATTAACTTTAATATTAAAGAGGGAGCATTAAACACTGCCCACGACCTTTAGAAGACAGATGGCCAAGACCTCTTGATGGTGACTCAGTGCAGTCCGGTCCCTACAGGCGACCTCATCATCCTTCTGAAATGACATTTCATCCAAGTATAGCTAACTGCAAAAAGAATAGGAAAACAAGTCAGTTCAGAAATGACTAGTTTATTGCACATCTACGTGCTATGTAGGTAAAGCTAGGACTGGAGGTCCCACTCAACCCAGCTATTCCCCCGGGGGAATTTTTTGGTAGAAGTGAAAACATCATACAACAGCCATATATATGCACCCATGTTGATAGCAGCACAATTTGTCATAGCTAAATCCTGGAAGCAACCAAGTGCCTCTCAACTGAGGAATGGATTAAGATGTGATATTTTCACACAATGGAGTATTATTCAGCTAGAAAAATGATATATTTGAGACATTTATGTGTAAATGGATGCAACTAGGGATGATATTATTAAGGGAAATAAATTAATCCTGACTGTGCAAACATCGGATGGTTTTCTCAGTGTGAGAACCTGAGAGAAAATAAAATCTGAAGGTTATAGCAGATACTACAAAAGGGAATGAACCTGTTGAAAAGGAAGGAATTTCTGGGTTTACGAGATGGACAGGAGAAGGAGTGGGGGAAAGAGATATATCTCTGTATGTAAGCAGGATGGTTTGAGCAATTGTACTCTGGATAGCTGCTGGTCCTTAATTTCTTAATTTCTTTTGTTTTGTTTTTCAGTTTTTTCCCTTTCTATCTTTTTACTTTCTTGCATACATTTTTCTTTTTGTGCCTTCTTCCAATTTTGCATGAATATGTGTGGAAACATGAGCAAGTAAGTAGAAGACAACTCTATGCAACATAACCAATGCTGAGAAATTCATATTTCTTTGTATAGTAAAATTCTGTACCATTTGTACATTTTCTGCTTTAAAAATATTAAACTTCTCTTCAAAATTTTAAAAGTATTTTTAAAAAAGAATCAGACGCCAGACAGGTCAAAGTACCTGCCTAACAAGCACAAGGACTTGGGTTAGATCACTGGTACTGCTTACCGTGCTGGTCCTGGAACTCCGGGACTGTGATGCCTGCCATTGAAAGTGGGTGTGGTAGTGCACACAGGTAATCCCGGCACTAGGGAAGCTAACACAGGAGTATCACTGAAATTCTGACCTGCGCAGAGAGACCTTGTACCTTGTAAGTAAATAAATAACCAATAAAATATTTTAAAAATGAAAAAAGATTCATGTGCTCTGCTCAGAATCACACCACGAAGTGAGAAAACCCACTCCTAGGCATTCCTGAAGTTTTCCTGTGAGATGTATGAACAGTGACCTCACTATCTGGATGGGAATGATCTTTTGTGAGTTCATCAAAGAAAAATGATTGTGGGAGCCCCCAGACCCAGTCCTAGCCCAGGTCCAGTGAGTGTGCGGAGAGCTTCCTGCTACCCAGGTGCAGCGTGGGCTGAATCCTCTCCCAGCCCCTTGGGCCGCCCCCCACCACTCAGCAGTGCCTCCCCCACCCCGCCCACCGAGTAGGATTTAATGCCGAGTTCTGGAGGCCCCAGACCCAGTCCTAGCCCAGGTCCAGTGAGTGTGCGGAGAGCTTCCCTCTACCCTGCGCATGTGGGACCAGTCCCAGCCCAGGCACAGAGTGGGCCGGACCCTCTCCCAGCCCCTTGGGCCACCCCCTACAACTCTGCAGTGCCTCCCCCACCCCACCCGACAAGTAGGAATTTCTGCCGAGTTCCGGGAGCCCACAGACCCAGTCCTAGCCCAGGTCCTGTGAGGGTGCAGAGAGCTTCCTGCTACGCTGCGCCGGCGGGACCAGTCCCAGCCCAGGCGCAGAGTGGGCCAGACCCTCTCCCAGCCCCTTAGGCTGCCCCCCACCACTCCACAGTGCCTCCACCACCCCATCCGCCAAGTAGGAATGTTTGCCCCGTCCCAGATACCCCAGACCCACTCCTAGCCCAGGTCCCTTAAGTGTGTGCGGAGAGCTTCCTCTTCCCCCTACTTCACCTTGCCCCCTCCAGGCACAGCTCAGGCCTGGCATACACCCCTGAGGTGTAATCCTGCAGCTGCAATCCCTGCAGAGAGTGTAGAGGATAGAACCAACCAGCTGGTCCAGGAGCACAACATCTTGCCACAGGGGCACAACAGGTTCACCCTCAAGGGCAGCAGTGGGAAGGATTGAGCACAGCAGCCAGACCCAAGCCAGACGCAGCTGGATAAGTCCAAACTTTGTAGAGCTGCACCGGAAATTCAGTACATGCGAAGGTTATAACTACAGCAAAGATCTACAACAAAGGTCAGAGGACAGTGCTCCACAAAATGACGAGAAGGAACAAAATGCAACCTCAGAACCCAAGCCCACCCATAACAAGTGCAGAGGTCATTAACACAGAAAAAATTGGAAATCACACAACTGAAAGCAAAGAATCAATGGCTTCTGAAATAAAGAAACAGCTGCACAAAGATGTAGAAGACCTCAGATTGGAAATGAAAAAAGAAATCCCTGAATTAATAACATCTGAACTAAAGAATCAAATGCAGAAACATATGGAAGAAACCCAGTGCCCACCCAGAACAAGTGCAGAGGACACTAGCTCAGCTCAAATGCATGAATTAAGAG
>NW_004524895.1:1369433-1379209 GCF_000260255.1 Octodon degus
AGAATGATTTGTTCTAATGGTGTTTGTAAATAGGATCACAAGTCCGCATCTTGTACAGCAATTAACCATTAAGAAGAATATATGCAGTATATTATTTGTTGAAACTGTACTTCCGATTTGATTTGAAACTGTCTCATTGGTATCTGTTTATCAATAAACCTTTGGAAAAAAAAGATTATCACGTCAGCATCTTGTCATATGAATAGCTACTACAAACACAACAATATGCAATGTGTTAATTATAACTGTCCTAGTAACCGTTTTGAAAATGTTTCATTGCTTTTATCTTTCTTCTCAATAAAATTAATTTTAAAAAGAAAAGAACCACCAAATGCATTGGACCCCTCCAAAGCCTGGGAGCACCCCAACTCAGGAGCTTACCTGGTGTGCGCAACCGGGTAGTGAGTGTCCTCAAAAACTCTTTCCATTTTCTGCACCTGCCACTCCTTGATGGGGACCCGTGATATCCTAGGCCTGCTCAGCCCTTGATCCCTGGCATCCACAGAAGCCTGCTGGCCCTCAAAAAGCTGCGCAGGCTCCCGATGCCCAACATCCGCCTGTGGCCGGGAGTCTCCTCTCTGGCTCACAATGACCACTTCCGGGGAGTACTGGTGGTCCCTGTGGGCAGAGTGTGCCTCCGTGCGGCCGAGAGCTTCTAGAATCACCCACAGAATACCAGCTGTTGAAGGGACACCTTCTTCCTGCCAGGTCATGGTCTCTAGCACACAATAATCCACGTAGATATGGATTGGGTCGGATTGCTGGCATTCGTCCTCCATGGCAGCAAGGCGCTAAAAGCCTCGAAGTCGAAGCCTGCGCACACCTAGTGCGTGCTCAGTATCTCCACGGAAAAGCCCCGGATCAGAGAGGGCGGAGCCTGTGCTATGAGAGGTTACAAAGATCCTACACCCCACTGGGCAGCGTGCAGTCATCCATATTACAGCAAAGTCTGCTATTGGCTGTGTGTTTGACCCCTGTTGCTATGCAAGGTAGTACAGGAAATTGTGGACATGGTCAGAAAGAATGCCACGACTTAGGAGAGTGTTGTTGATCCTGTTCATGCACAGGATGGAGTTTTAACTTCCCAGTCAGCCGAATGCCCCTGTGGATCACAGAGATAATAGAGGAAGGGACTGGGGTGGTATGCAAGCTGACAGGGAAGTGGGGGTGGGTAAGAACTCACACTGACAGGGCATCTCTTAGGAAGGCTTAGACACTGTGCCCCAGGCCCACCAGGCTGCACTGTATGCACAGAGCAAGGGCTCCGAAGGCAGTTGGCCTCACACCGAGCACCTCCTGGGTCCTGATTCCAGCAGCGAAGCTGAAAGTACAGTCTGCCCTGCTCCCTGAAGATCCCTGGGCATCTGAGGCTCTCTGGATGCCAAGAGGGTCTGTGGCCTAATGCCGTGAGCCTCTTGAGGAACTCTACCTGCTGTACATTTGTGCCAGAGAACCCACTGGCCACATGGAAAGGCCTGCCAACTCCCCAGCCACCCAGGAGCCCTCAGGGCCCAAGCTGCCTTTCTTCTTGTTGAATGGGGACCATGCAGGAGTTCCTTCACATCAAATAACTAGGAGCCTAGTGGGGCGTTAGAAACCTTCGCAGCTGAGGATGGTGGGACCATGGAAACACAGCTCTGTCCCGAGTGTGCTAAGCAGCTGGCCTATTGCAGTTTGCAGGGAGGTTGGTGGTGGTCAGAGATAACAGTCTCAGAGAGCACAAACAATTGCTTTTTTGTGGCAGGAAAGACCTGTAGAACAAAAATGGTATTCCTTGGATTCAGAGTTAGCGCCAGGAAGTGACTCTTTTTTTAATTAAAAAAATTGTATTTACTTGGAAGCATTCAAAATGTCAACAAAAGTTTCAAATTTTTTGTAATTGTATAGTGGTATTCAGTTAACAGAACAACAATTACTTTTTATAAGCTTCATCAGAGACAACTGAAGATGCAAAAGTACAGTCCCCATACATAACTAAACCGTGCTGTGCACCAACAAGAACCTGCTTTAAATTTCCATGCCAATTTACAACCCCCATACTGTACCAGGCAAGGTTTATGGGTATTTATAATACCTCCGTGATAGGGTTATCTAAAGACACATTCAGTAGTGTGTTGACTGTATAAAAAAAGACACTGTACAGTTGAAAAGAAGCCTTACATTGCCTTGCATTTCAGTTTTTTCCTTCAAAAGGAATGTTTTCTACAGGGGGATAGAATGTTAATTAATGACAAAAGAAAACTGCGTTACAACCAAATTATTCATCATCATCCTCTTCACCTTCATCTTCTTCTTACTCTTCTTCATCCTCCTCCTCCTCTTCCTTCTTTTTCTTGCTTTTTTCAGTCTTGACAACTCCCCTTTTTGCTGCATCAGGATTTTCTTTAGCCTAGTCCAGGAGCGATGTCCTTTTCAGTCAGTTTAGCAGCCTTCTTCTCATATGGCTGCTTGTCATCTGCTGCAGTATTATTCCACATCTCTCCATGTTTCTTTGCCACATCACCATTGTAGAAGCCAGGATGTTCTCCTCTGATTTTGGGTTATACTCAGAACAGAACAAGAAAAAGGCCACGTTGGCCTGTGGGGCGCATTGTGATCCTTGAAATTCTTTTTTGTTTTTCCTTTGGGAGGAACATAAGTTTTCATTTTTGCTTCCAAATGAGCCTTGTCCGCTTTTCCCATGTCTTCAAAGTTTCCTTTTTCTTTAGCTGACATGGTCTTTCACCTCTGTGAGCACTTCTAAGGAAACTCTGAGAAGTTAACTGAAGCATCTGGGGGCTTCTTGTGTTCCTCTCGGCAGGTTTGCACAAAGAATGCATATGATTGCATCTTGCCTCTCAGCTTCTTAGGATCTCCTTTACCCATGTTCACTTGTTTTCCCCAGTGAGGCACAGTCACCCCGGGTCCATCTGGCTCTCACTTGCCCCTGTACTGTCTCAATGGAGCTCAATGTACTGCAGTGCGTGTCCAGGCAGGGACCCTTGAGAATGATTTTGTGCACAGCACATGCAGTCTCAAGACACAGAGTGGTGAATCACTTCTCGCATGCTCAGTCCTAGGTGCACATTGCCTCTGGACTCCTCATGTTGATATTGTTTCATTAAGGAGAATGGTGGACGGTTGTAGTTAATTTTGGAGAAATGAGTGAAAATGAATTCCAGTCTCAATGTTTTCGTCACCGCTTGAATACGCTGGCTACAAAGCAAGACAGTACTCATTACACAGCGGAGTGGTGCGAGGCTATCACAGGGCTCTTCAAAGCACACACTGCAGTCAGCAGAATGATGGAAAGTGAGCACTTAAACAGCTGAATGTGAGAGACATAAATAAAGAAGCCAAGAAAAAGAAGGATAAAGATAAGATTAAAAAAACATGATGACAAAGTTAAAATGGTGTGGGGGGGGGTGTTCTCAGAGAATGTCCGGGAAGAGCATAAAAGCCACACTGTCCCCATTTGCTGGGAACAGCTGTGATGGTGGAGATCACTGGACATGGGTTGTGGGCAGCACAGTGCCTGCTATATGCACAGCACTCCCTACACCATAATCACCTCAGTCACGAAGGAAAAGCCCAGGGTGTCTACCAAGATGAAGTCTGTGGAGGTTTATGGGAGGGTGAGTGATGAAGGATTCTCAATCTTTCAGAAGTGCTCAAGTGTTCTTGCTAAAGCTTTCTGTGGGATCTTCATACAGTTAAGGCTGGTATTGACCTCTCTGGCACTGAAGGATAAAAATGAAATTGCCTTAGGTCTGCAGGCTGATCATGGCCTATTCCAGGCATCGTAGGTCCACGGGGTCTGGAGGTAGAAAGACTGCAAGCTCAAGACCAGACTGAACAATTCAGTGTAACTTAGTCTCACAGTGAAAAAGACGAAGTGTTGAGATGGAGCTCAGAGCAAGATTCTGGGTTCTTTTTTCCAAATGATGAGCAAAAGGTGTGGGACCCATTTATTACAATTAAACTTAAATGTTCAGAATTTTCATAATTCTCAGAGGAAGGGCTAACTTGTTTTCAGCAGAGCACTACAGGGGGCACAAGGTGTCTCAGAGCTCTACTGTTGGGCATAAAACAACTGTACTATGTGGTGAGTAGCCTAAGGACTCTTGCAGAGACACAGAGTGGACGGGCCTGGAGATGGCAGCAGGAGGAAGAGGAAATTGGCCCAGGGGCACAGTTGGTCCACAGGACACACCAGCCCTGATCCTGTGTGGGGACCTGCAGGCTGAAATGACCACAGGGTGGGCAGCTAACATGAGGGGTATGCTGTGTTGAAGCGTGTGCCTGGGGGAATCCTGGATGCTCTGTGTAGAGCTCTAAGCTTGAGATTTGAGGTGCTGAGTGTCTTGCTCAGTCTGAAGTGCTTGGACATCCTCAGGAAGAACAAGGACTTTCTGTCACGGAGAAACAGAGCACACACTTCTGGGCACCCGACGCACCAAGGGCAGGAGTGAGCATGACCTCGGGCAGCCTGGGCACAAGCAGCAGCCGCCATCTCACAGCTTGCATCTGCAGCTCCTGTGGCACTGGCAGAGGTGCGTGCAAGGCTTCCACACCAAAACCAGGCTACAGGCTGAGGGCTGCCTCCACCTCCAAGACAGCAGGGTTCTCAGTGAGCAGGAGTTGCTTCACAGGAGCTGGGCCACATTATCTCTCCTAGGACCTCTAGAAGCGCCTCTCAGCCAAGGCCATGTACAGAATGAGAGGTTGCTGCGTCTTGTGCCCTCGACCACCAGGGTGGTCGCAGTGTTCCCACCGAAGAATAGCAGGTCCCTTCTGAGTATTTCAGTGAGCCAGTTGGGGGAATGCTGCCTGTATACCAGGTTTTGACAAGAGAATGAGGTTGGAACCTGCATCTGTGCAGGGTAGGAGAGTACAACATGGCGTCTCAGGTGCAGGGTCACTTTCTGCCATTCTGCATTGTGTAGGTGATTCATTCACAAAAACAATGACTTTCCCAAAAAGTACCAAGGCATTCATTTTCTGCAATTTTGGGTTGTATTGCCCCAATCAGTTGAGTTTCTAGGTAATGCACCCCTAAAGGAAGGCAGAATCTAAGTAGTGAAGAATTATATTCTTGGCATAAGCTATACTTCCAGTCTCAACACTGAGGTGGGAGGATCTCTCCCAATTCCAGGCAAGCATGGGCTATAGCATGAGTGTGAGGTCAGCCTGAACAACTAGATCTGTTTTTGAAAACTTGCCTCTAAAGAATAAGAAAACTAAGTAAAAATATAGCCCACGCTACAGAAAAAATAAAAGTAATACAAGGGAGGGCTTGCAAATGCAATGACTGGGACCAAAACCACCAAAACCCCTGTGCAGGTCACTGTGGCAGAAATGAGCAGAGACGGGGCTGCCCTAGTAACCTGCTTCAGAACTGCACAGCTTTGTCCTAAGGAATCTGAACCTGGTGCGTTGTTCTTCCCTTTTCCATAATTAGCACAGGTGCTAGGACTTGGCAGCCTATGGAAATGAAAAACAACCCAAGGAAATCTCAGCTTTTGGAAACTGCTCCTGAGCAGAGGGCTCCTGTAATCAATACCCAAAAACTCGAGAAAATAGAACTGATGTACCATTCCTACTCCCTGAATACAATAAAGACGCCCCTGATTAGGCAGGCTAAAGGGCTGGAGATCTCTAGCACCATATGCTGGGCCTACTGCATCCAGGGGAATACTGAGCTACCACGGAGACCTGGAATAGTAACACATGGCTGTAATCCCAGGGCTGCAGAGCCTGAAAACAGTAGGACCATTACTGAGTCAGAGCTGAGTAGTGAGACCCTGTATCAAATACATATAAAACATATCAACAAAATTTTGAAAAAAAAAAAAAGAAGTGACATTGATCAAAATGAACAAAGACTCACACAGACAAAAGAATTATGTTTTTGAGATCTATTGTGGATCATGATGGTATATTTGTTAATAATAATAATGCAATGCAGGCTTCAAAATTTTAGGGAACAGCTCTTAAATGTTCATATATTAACAAAAGTTGATGAAAAGATAATTTTTATTAATTAGTTTAATTTAATCCTTTGATAATATGTACATATACAAAAATACCACATTATACCTTACGTAAACACACACATATCATTTGACAAATTAAAAGTAAATAAAAATTAATCCCATTCCACTAAAAAAAACCAAATACATAAAAAACAAACAGCAACAGCAACAACAACAACAAAAAAAACCCTTCACAGATATGCATGAAAAAAATAGAACAGATGTACCTGTGCTAGCCCTGGTATACAACACAGATATGTATGAGTGACACAGGATTTAACTGTACATGTCATATGCCATATAATACAAGCAAGTAAGACATGATCAACATATTGGTGCATGGGCAGAGACACATACACATATGGCCAATTAGCTGCACTTAGGGACGCCAGGCTGTGAGGCAGGGAACACAGGCACTACCGGTGCTGCACGCATGATGGGCACAAGGGCCAGCACTTCTAAACTGCCAGCGGTCTGTCCTGAGGCAGTGTCATGGCCCTGCTGGCCCACTGCTTTTCCTTCTGCCCACCCTCCCGCCCTCCTCCTGGCCTTGCTCCACCTAAATTTCCAGTGACCCTGCGCACCTTCTGCTTTCTAACATCCAGGCTGGGAATACAGAAGCATCCCAAGCACCCGGGTCAAGAGTCCTCAGAGTAATCAGCAGGGCACTGATGAATCTTCATCTCCGGAATATTTGTAGCTGTTCTTAATGAATGGCAGCCGCTTGGGCCACCCTCACAGAACAAATAAAATGAGATAATAGCTGAGGTCAGGTGGTAGACCATGCCTCTATGCTCAGGACCCCAGAAAAACAGTAGGGGTGTTTATTTAGACCTCTGCAAAGTTGAAAACTACAAGGTTGCCTAGCGACTAAGAACCCACAATGTCCAGGAAGGATGTTTTTCTCAAGACTGAGGTAACTTAACTGCTTTAGGAAATGTGGCCTCATCCTGACCTCTCACGTAGGATCACAGCTTGCAGGGCTCCCAACAGACCTGTGTGCACTTGCCACAGGCCGATAGCCAGGCCTGCATCCTCTCAAGTAAAGTTCAGCTATCCTAAAGCACTCCTGGTTCGCTGTCTGCCTCCCAACAGTAGTACCCACCACCAAACCTCTCTCACCACTCCACTACTCACCTTCCCACAGCCGAGTCACATCTCAGGGACAGGCATGATCGTCCATTTCTTTTTCTCCTAGTTCTTTTTCTACTTCTACCTCTGAAATATCCTTCTATTAGTCTGTTGGTGAAATTGTGGGTATCTCTCTGCCTAGGATCATGGGTGAACACTCCAGGGAAGTTTGACACTTGGGAGTATGGAAAGAGGGGAAAGAGGAATTAAAGGAGCTGATGAGAAGAGTTTCGTTGTGGGGCACAAGAGAGTTCTATATCCCCTCTGCACTGCTCTTGGAGGCCCTAATTTTGAAGCAAGGTGTACTTTGCAGAGCTGAAAGCACATCAGTCATGCTTCCAGGGTCTGAATGCCACATCTTCAGTAGCTTGTGTTCCTTGAGTTGAATTCCATGTTTGCAAGAGACAGCAGCATGCTTTACACTGGGGGACTCTTTGAGTTTCACCGTGTAAATTTTGGACATGTCAAATTTGGAAAAGCACAAAGTCTCCTTTTTTAAGTTTTATGCATCAGTAGCCAGATAGCGGTCATTGAGGTAGTACAGAAATGAAATTCATACCTTTGATCTGAGAGGTCTGCTGCTCAGCTCTGAGCAACCCATACCTCCAGAATGATGTGAAAGCATGAGTGTGTTAAGAAAAACCGAAATTAGAGGGCTGGGTAGATGGCTCAGTGGAATAAGTGCTTTCCTGGCAAGCACAAGCACCTGAGTTCAATCCCCTGTTACACGAAGAAAAAAAAAAAAAAGGAAAAAAGTAAAAACCAGAAATTACTCATTTCTCAGTGTGTGTCCATTGTAGACAGAGCCTACTTCCCTAAAAAGTTAATATAACAGGATGACATAGGCAACTTTTTGTCATAAATTGCCTGTTGAAAGACTGGTTTGAAACAGATCTGCTAGATGGAGCCTGTGGTCGAGAACGCTCACTCAGCCTTTTGGAAGGAGGGGGAGAATTGCATGAATTTCAAGCCTGGAAAGTGCAGGCATGAGAACACTGAATACCTTCAAGAGAGCGTCATTGTTTTCCTAGGGGCAAAATGACCCCAGTTTGGGGTAGGAGTGAGTGACTGGTGGCTTCAGGGCCTTCTCTCAGAGTATCGTTTAGGCTGGAGGTGGCAGTAAGTGATGAAGACCTGACAGGCCTGGGGCTCAGAATCCAGGGCCCATGGACCCAACAGGTGACCTGGCTCACAGAAAATTCTGTGTGCTCCCTGCAAAGGCACCACCCTGCCCTAAGCTTGCATTCCCTCATCTACACAATGAAGAGAGGCCTGGGCTTGGGGCAGAAGCACGCACCTCCAACACTTGGGAAGCTGAGGTAGGTAGATTTCTATGAATTGTAAATCAGCCTTCACTACACAGTGAGTTCCAGGCCAAATTGTAGTACGTGACCAGAGCACATATGAAAAGAAAAATTGAAGAGAATGTGCTCGATGATTTCGAATGCTCTGTACATACTTGCAATATTGTTCTACTCACTTCAACCAATCATCTTCCGGAAGCAACTGCTTCCCAATCTAGAAAAGCAACATTAAATGAAAACACTCACTCTCACCTTTGATGTAGATTTAATGCAAGATTCTGGAACATCTGACTGGCTGTCCAGATCACAATGACCTTGTGTGATTTCCACAAAGGAAAATGAGTGTGAGCCTGGGAAGAAAAAGTCACTCCCTGAAGGCAGGATTCACTTTCCTGGGTACCTCTACTGCTTTGCCTTCATGGATGAAGTATATAAAGAATCTCAAAGGAGCCATAAAATCAAAGCAATTTTACACAACTTTCTGAGGACAAGGAGTACGGAGTTCCTACTAATGGCATCCTACTCAAACAGTGTCGACTCAAAGATTTATAACATCGAGTCAATATTTGGTGAAGAGATGCTTTTCTCTGCTGAGCTATGTGGCTGCTCCTAAAATTTGCTATTTAAAATTATAATTCAAACTTTAGAACACGAGGCCTGTCTTAGTAGTACATTGATAGAGTTCTTGTTTGTATTGCATGTAGTCCAGGGTTAAATCTCCAATAAAATCTTTAAACATTGCTCTAATATAGTGAAGAGGGAGTTTGATCTGGGCAGAATGGGGCAGCGGTGCTCATGGGACATTTAGAAGACAGACACCAGGGAGGTTCTACTGTCCAGAGCTGAGTAGTTGGCTCCTGGGTACCCACATGCAAAGGCAGGCCTTCCTTTAATAACTGAGTTCTGTGCCCATGACAAGGTGCCAGGTAGAATTGATTTCTATATGATGCATAGTAAGCCTATAACAATAGTAACAAGCAAGAAATGATCTTAGCAATCTCCAACAGGTTCACTTTGATTCAATTTGTGTAAGTTATTTGCAAAGCTGCCATGTGTAACAGAACATAATACCATACTAGCACCCAACATGATACACACAGCTCACGCTACACTACTGCATACAGCAGGTGAGGCGTACAATAAAGACATCCAGAGTGATAGCCCAGGTCTGGTGAGTGTGTGGAGATATCATAGGGATATATGTGTTCCTATGTTTATAGCAGCACAATTTGTGATAGCCAAATCTTCGAAACAACCAAGATGCCCATCACCTGAGGAATGGTTGAGAAAGATGTGGTATTTTTACACAATGGAGTATTATTCAGCT
>NW_004524895.1:1380589-1388086 GCF_000260255.1 Octodon degus
CTCTTAATGAATAGAATGATTTCTTCTAATGGTGTTTGTAAATAAGATCACAAGTCCGCATCTTGTACAGCAATTAACCACTAAGAAGAATATATGCAGTATATTATTTGTTGAAACTGTACTTCCGATTTGATTTGAAACTGTTTCATTGCTATCTGTTCATCAATAAAACTTTTTTAAAAAATTAATTTTATTTATAAATAAATAGCAATGAGGAAGATTCAAAAAAGGTTAGAAGGTCAGTTACAAGTATTAATACAGTGCATATTGTTGTCTTCATAGTAGTTCTTCATAGTACAAGATGCAGACATGACATCCTGCTCAAACCCTATTAATACAACTCTTTTTTCTCATTGAATTAAAAGAAAGCAGCTGAGTATTTATCCTACTTTGTATATACAGATACAATATGGTCCTTCATTTATATCCCCTTTCTTGTTTAATTTTGTCAGAGATGGGTATTCCATTGCCATTTAAATATTGTAGGTGCATGAATTCAGCAAAATAATCCAACGTTGTCTATTAGTCTATAATGGTAGAGGGTTATCATAGGACTAGCAATGTCAGAAGCTGTTGACTTGAGCCTTTTACAGATCAGCATATTAATATGATTTTACTTTTCACAACTCATTTTTATACTTTTCTGCTGGTTGGTTGAGACCAAGATAAAGCAAGACCTATATAAAAAGTAATATAACTTCTGTATCTGAGAAGGGCAGTCCAATCCACTCGGGAATTACCCTGAAACCCTGTACCACTGTTTGCTGATCCTTTGCAAGTGTCAGGCATGTGGATGAGTCACAGCCAGTACTTGACCAATTTGTTCTCTGTGAAAGCCTGAGAGAATGTTTTCTCTCAAGGTGACACTCCTTAGTCGCATTATACATTGTCGAACACTTTCCGCTGTGACTTCGTAATCTAGTTAGATTTCTAAATTTCTGTGTAAAAATATGTAATTATTTCTTCCTATACTTTACATATTTATTTTTTATTTTTCTTCACATTCTAAAGGGATTTAAAGTTTAACATATCAATACTTGATGGAAAATTCCTGTTCCATGTTATGTCTAAGATGTTTGATATTCAGACGGATACTGAGATTAAGCTCAACTGCCTAGGTTATAGGGTAATAATATCATTAAGCTTCTCTTCTGGAGGGTTAACAACTTAACTTTGCAGATCAAGAATTAGAGACCAAGAAGGGCTACAAGGATAGCCAACATCTTGGCCCGAACTATTCAAGATCAGTGAGGACTCAGGACATAAGCGAAGCTGCAGTGTAGCATCCTGTAAATCAGTGGTGCCCCAAATATCAAGATCTCTCTTTAGAACTGTGCTGACCTGCTCACCAACTTTAAGTAGGCAGAGCCCATTCATAGCTAATTATCTTTGATACCAGGAATTGAAGTCAGGACCTTCTCTGAGCTAGGAAGATACTTTTGTCTCTGAACTCTATGTTCAGCCAATTCAGAGCTCACTCTAATTTAATGTTGTGAAAAATGAAAGGAATGCAGGCATCTAGGCTACAAAGTGAAATAAACATTAAATGCAGGATGGTGACAGGATTATAATATCTCACGCTGTGGAAAAGAAGTCCGTAGAAAACTTATTTAAGAAGCAGCTACTAATGCAAGGAACTTAGAAAAATAAAACAGCTTTGCCAAATGTGCACATTTGTCTGTGTCAGAAGAAAACAACTCATGGGGACACTGAAAAGAAACCCATAGTTTAGGAAAAAATATTGACCATGCATGCCTGGTACAGACACAGAAATACCTCTCCCAATCAGTGAGTGAAGCTTGCCAGTCAGCATTAGGCACAAGGAAGGACTCTGTGAAATATTTATATAAGAAGGGATAGAGATGACCAGGAAGCTGAAGAAAACACACTGCAAATGATCACCAGGGACATCAAGCACATCCACGTATGAAGCAGTCACAGCCTGGGAAATGACATGCCTGCTGTGCATAGGGAGACACTGAAACCCTAATCACTGTGAGGACAAATGACAACCTCTGCAGCCCCTCTTGCAAACAGTCTGCTGGGTCTCCATGCATAAGCAAGAACTCTATGCTGTAGTGAAGCCGTTTCTCCACAGGTCTCCCTGACTGAAAACCTGAATGTTCTCAACAGTGTGTCAAGCAAGTTCACAAGAGCTCTATGCACAAAAGCAACCCTCTCAACGAATGAATGAGCAACAAGGGTTCAATATGCCAGGAAACATTACTGGGCTTTAAAAAACAAGGAAATATATGACACCCGCTACAGCATGGATGCTCTGTGAAGATACCTGAACCACTAAGCGAGGCTCAAGCAGGGTAACATTTCACCTAGATCTGCTTCCTAGACAATTCATGCTCATACAGGGGAAGTGCACGATCGTAACTGCAAGAGCTGCAGCGAAGGGGAAACTGGGAGGTGTTTCATGGGGATTGTTTGATTCTGAGAGATGAAGAGCACTCTGGACCCCGGATGCTCAGCCACAAGGAGGTACATGCTACTGGTGACACCTGCCTTCAAATTCTGAAAACAAAGTTTTCCTGGGAGTCTGATAGCAGAATGCATAAGGAGAACAATGCAGTAGAGATCATTAAGTTTCCAGACTGGATGTACGCTAGTACCTAAGATAATCCAGACCTTACTCCACACATGGAGCTGGCTTTCCTGGAAAACAAAGACAGGCACCCCATGTGCTCTCTTCTCAAGACCAAACAGAGGGCAACAGGAGAAAGAGAATGGAACCTCCATGTAGCTCTTTTGTCAGAGTCAGCCATCTGTATGAGTCACGGCCACTGCGTGACCAATTAGCTCTCTGTGAAAGGCTGAATTTTTTGTCTCCAGGTGACTCTCCTTAGACACACTATATATCATCATCACTTTCCTCTGCGGCCCCATAATCTCCTTGATCAGAAACTTTGTGACACCACTTAGATACACAATGTCACAGCAGGTTTGCTGAGGTCCTGAATCCTCACTGATCTTGAAGGGCTAGGGCCAAAATATTGGTTTTCCTTTTAGCTTGTCTATCTCTCTAACATGCGGTCTGCAAATTTTAGTTACTAATCATTCAAAAAAGAAGCTTAATGATATTATTACCCTGATCTACAAGGTGCTGTACATGAGTCCAGGGTAAATCCTGAGGGGATTTGCCTGACCTTGTCAGATAGCAAAATCTACATTTTTAGTTATATAGCTCTTACCATCCAACAGAAAAATGGAAACACGAGGTATAAAAAGTAAAGCTATATCAATATGCTGAAATATAAAAGGCTCAAGTCAACAACTTTTGACAATTGCCAGTTGTGCTGATAACTTACTATCATTGTGTACTACTGCACTATATTGTATTGTTTTGCTGAATTCAAGTACCTACAATCTTTGGTCTGGCATAAGTATGCCTTTAACAACTGCTCCAAGTACAGCATGTCTAATTGGAATGGAACACCCATGTCTGACAAAACAAAACAAAAAAAGGGGGATATGTTGGGAGCCATGGAAGCCAGGAAATGGATCAAATGTTTGTAAGTGGGACTACGCCTCGGTGCCTACAGCAAACAAACTACATCTGTCCTGAGAAAAACATCCTGTCTGGTCAGGGGCAGCTATTAGTCGCTAGACAACCTCATGTCACATGTTATTAACTTCATAAAAGTATAAACAGAAGATATTTTTGTCGTGAAAAAAAAGAAAACAAAAAATTTATGTATACAGAAAGTACTTAGGAAGGGTACACAGCTCCTTTCTCTTACGTCATTGAGAAGAAAGGTTTCTACTAATTTTGTTTAGATATCATGTTAGCGTCTTGTCCTCTGAACAGCTCCTACAAAGACAACAATATGCAATGTATTAATTATTGAGACTGTTCTACTAACCCGTTTTGAAAATGTTTCACTGCAATTTTAGGGTTTTTTTTTCAATAAAATTAATTTTAAAAAGAAAGGAAACATGAAGCGTGTGTGAACCTCTCCAAAGCAAGGGCGCACCCCAACGCAGGAGCTTACTTGGTGAGGGCATCCGGGTGGTGAGTGGCCTCGAAAACTCTTTCCATTTTCTGCACCTGCCACTCCTTGAAGGGGACCCGTGATTTCCGAGGCTTGCTCAGCCCTTGACCCCTGGCATCCACAGAAGCCTGCTGGGCCGCAAAAAGCTGCGCAGGCTCCCGCTGCCTGTCATCCGCGAGTGGCCAGGTGTCTCCTCCTCGGCTCACATCGACCACTTCCGGGGGGTGCTGGTGGTCGCTGTGGGCAGAGCGGGCCTCCGCTTGGCTGAGAGCTTCACGAATCGCCCGCAGAATACCGGCTGCTGAAGGGACACCTCCTTCCTGCCAGGTCACGGTCTCTTGCACTCAATAATCCACGTCGCGATGGAGGGGGACGGAACGGAGACCTTCGTCCTCCATGGCGGCAAGGCATTAAAAGCCTCAAGGTCTGAGCCTGCTCACACCCTAGTGTGCGCGCAGTGTCTCTCAGGAAAAGCCAGGTATCACAGAGGGTAGAGCCTGATGCTAGGAAACATTACAAAGATCCCACACCCCATTGGGCAGCCTGCAGTCAACTGTATTTCAACGGAGGCTCCTATTGGCTGTGTGTTTGACGCCTGTTGCTATGCAAGGTAGTACTGGAAATTGTGGGCGTGGCCAGAAAGAAGGCCACAACTTAGGAGAGTGCTGTTGATCCTGTTCATACACAGGATGCAGTTTGAACTTCCCACTCAGCCGAATGCCCCTGTGGATCACAGAGATAATAGAGGAAGGGACTAGAGTGGCGTGCAAGCGGACTGGGAAGTGGGGGTGGGTAAGAACTCACACTGACAGGGCATCTCTTAGGGAAGGCTTAGACACTGTACCCCACGCCCACCAGGCTGCACTGTGTGCATAGAGGAAGGGCTCCGAGGGCAGGTGGCCTCACACCGAGGACCTCCTGGGTCCTGATTCCGGCAGCAAAGCTGAAAGTACAGCCTGCCCTGCTCCCTGTAGATCCCTGGGCATTTGAGGCTCTCTGGGTGCTGAGAGGATCTGGGGCCCGATGCCCGTGAGCCTCTTGAGGAACATAAAGCTGTACGTTTGTGCCAGAGAACCCACTGGCCACATGGAAAGGCCTGCCCACTCCCCAGCCACCCAGGAGCCCTCAGGGCCAAGCTGCCCTTCTGCTTGCCATGTTGGGGACCATCCAGGAGTTCCATTTCAGCAAGCACTTAGGACGCTAGCTGGGCCTTAGAAACCTCTGCAGCTGGGGAGGATGGAACCATGGAAACACAGCTCTGTCCCGAGTACACTAAGCAACTGGCTGTCTACATAGTTTGCAGGGAGGTTGGGGATGGTCAGAGACAACACAGTCTCAGAGACCACAAATATTTGCTTTCTTTGTGGCAGGAAAGTCCTGTAGGACAAAAATGGTATTCCTTGGATTCAGAGTTAGAGCCAGGAAGTGACTCTTTTTTTATAATTAAAAAAATTGTATTTACTTGGAAGCATTGAAAATGTCAACAAAAGTTTCAATTTTTTGTAATGATATAGTGGTATTCAGTTAACAACAATTACTTCTTATAAGCTTCATCAGAGACAACTGAAGATGCAAAAGTACAGTCCCCATATATAACTAATTTGTGCTGTGCACCAACAAGGACCTGCTTTAAATTTCCATGCCAATTTACAACCCCCATACTGCACCAGGCAAGGTTAGTGGATATAGAAAATACCTCCGGGATAGGGTCATCTAAAGACGCTTCGTTAGTGTGTTAAGTTTAAAACAAACCTTACATAGCCTTGATTTCAATTTTTTCTCTTCAAAAAGACTAAGTTGTGAACAGGGAGATTAAATGTATTATAGACAAACTGCGCTAGAACCAACTTATTCATCTGAATCCTCTTCTTCATTCTCATCCTCTTCTACATCTTCTTACTCCTTTTCATCCTCCTCCTCCTCCTCCTCCTCCTCCTCCTCTTCCGTTTCTTCCTTTTTTCAGCCTTGACTACTTCCTTTTTGGCTGCATCAGGTTTTTCTTTAGCCCAGTACAGCAGCGATGTCCTGCACTGCGCTAATTTTCCTTCAGCTTAGCAAGCTTCTTCTCACATGGCTGCTTGTCATCCACTGCAATGCTATTTCACATTTCTCAAAACTTCTTTGTGACATCACCAATGGAGAGGCCAGGATGTTTTCCTTTGATTATGGGGGGGTACCCAGAACAGAAGAAGAAGAAGAAGAAGGCCGAAGCAGGCCTCTTGGGCACATTGGGATCCTCGAACTTTTTTGTTTATCCTTTAGGAAAGAATGTAAGTTTTCATTTCTCTTTCCCAATGAACCTTGTCTGCTTTTGCCATGTCTTTAAATTTTCCTTTTTCTTTAGCCAAACATGGTCTCCCACCTCTATGAGCACTTCTAAGGAAACTCTGACAAATTAATGGCAGCATCTGGGGGCTTCTTTTGCTCCTCTCGGCAAGTTTGCACAAAGAATGCATATGATTGCATCTTGCCTCTCGGCTTCTTAGGATCTCTTTACTTGTTTTCCCCAGTGAGATCCTGTCACCCAGGGCCTGTCCGGCTCTCACTTTCCCCAGCGCGACCTATGGAACTCAGTGTACTGCAGTGCCTGTCCAGGCAGGGACCCTTGAGAATGATTTTGTGCACAGCACATGCAGTCATCAGGACGCAGAGTGGTGAATCGCTTCTCGCATGCTCAGTCCTAGGTGCACGTTGGCTCTGGCCTCCTCATGTTGACATTCTTTCATTAAGGAGAATGGTGGAGAGCTGGAGTTAATTTAGGAGAAATGAGTGAAAATGAATTCCAGTCTCAGTGTTTTCGTCAGCGCTTGAATACGCTGGCTACAATGCGAGACAGTACTCATTACACAGTGGAGTGGTGCGAGGCTATCACAGGGCTCTTCAAAGTACACACTGGAGTCAGCAGAGTGATGGAAAGTAGGCACTTACACATCTGAAAGTGAGAGACTTGAAAAAAGAAGCCAAGAAAAATAAGGGCAAGTAGGAATTAATGAGGAATAAGATTAAAAGAAAAACATGAGGACCAAGTTAAAATGGTGGTGGGGTGTTCTCAGAGAGTGTGCGGGAAGAGCACAGCAGCCACACTGTCCCGCTCTGCTGGGAGCAGCTCTGCTGGGGGAGCTCACTGGACATGGGCTGCGGGCAGCACAGTGGCTCCTATGTGCATGGCCCTCCCTACACCATAATCACCTCAGCCACAAAGGAAAAGCCCAGGGTGTCTACCAGAATGAAATTTGTGCAGGTTTATGAGAGGGTGGGTGATGAAGAAGTCTTGCTTTTTCAACAGTGCTCAAGTGTTCTTCCTGAAGCTTTCTAAGTACTCTCCTTTCAGGTAAGGTTTGTATTGACCTCTCTGGCATGGGTGCATAAGGATGATACTACCTTAGGTCTGCAGCCTGACCATGGCCTATTCCTGTCATCCTAGGTCCATGGGGTCTGGGGGCAGAAAGATTGCAAGCTCAAGACCAGCCTGAGCAACGTAGTGCAAGATAATCTC
>NW_004524895.1:1388771-1403924 GCF_000260255.1 Octodon degus
CTACTGTGGCACTGGCAGAGCTGCGTGCAAGGCTTCCACACCTGAACCAGCCTACAGGCCGAGAGCTATCTCCACCTCCAAGACAGCAGGTTTCTCAGTGAGCAGGGGCTGGTTGTGGGCCACATTCTCTCACCTAGGAACTTTAGCTGCCCCATCTCAGACAAGGACGTGTAGAGAATGTGACGCTGCTGGGTCTGGTGCCCTCGACCAAAAGGGTGGTCACAGAGACCCCAGCAAAGAATGGAAGGTCCATGCCCAGTATTCCAGGGAGCCAAGTGGGCGAATGTTGCCCTCATACAGGGTTTGTGAAAAGAGAATGAGATTGGAACCTGCATCTGTGCAGGGAGGGAGAGTACAGCATGGAGCTCGAGGTGCAGGGTCACATTCTGCCTTTCTGCATGGTTTAGGTGCTTCATTCATAAAAACACGGACTTTCCAGAATGTACTAAGGCACTCATTTTCTGCTCCTCAGTGTTCTACTCCTACTATCGCTGTGTTTCTGAGTTAATCCTTCTCTAAAGCAAGGAAAAATCTAAATAGTGCAGAATTATATTCTGTGTGTGAGCCATGATTGCAATCTCAGCACTCATGAGGTGAGGCAGGAGGATCTCTCCCCATTCCAGTCCGGCAGGCGGTATGTCATGAGTATCATGCCAGCCTGAACAAAAAGGTCTTGTTAAACTTGTCTCAAAAGAATACACAAAACTAATAAAAAATATATCCAAAGCTATAGAAAAAATGAACAAAATAATGCAAGTGAAGACTTGCAAGTGGCCTGAGTTGGACTAAAAGCACTGTCCCAGTCACTGTGCCTCAGAAAGGCAGAGGAGGGGCTGCCCTAGTTCCCTGCTTCACAGCTGAAAAACTTTGTACTCAGGAATCAGAGGCTCTTGTGCTGTCCTTCCTTGCTTAGGACAGGTTTGGACTTGGCTGCCTTTGGAAATGCAAATTGATCCATGAAAGTCTCAGCTTTTGAGAACTGCTCCTGAGCCGAGGGCTCCTGTTACCAAGAGCCAAAAACCCAAGAAAATAGAAGTGACATACCCTCTTTACTCCCTGTATACAACACAGGTACTCCACCTTAAGGAGGAGCAAGGACTGGGGATCCACAGCAGCATATGCCACGCCAGCCCCACCCCCAGGTCCAAAGAACTGGCCACAGAGACTTGGCAAAGTAGTGCAAGTCTGTAATCCCAGCAATGTGGAGTCTGAAAACAGAAGGATCACTTGAATCTGAGCTCAGCAGTGAGACCCTGTACCAAATATATTAAAAACAAAAAACAGCAACAACAAAAATGCCCCCACAGCCACGTGTGATGAAACAGAACTGATGTACCAGTTCTACTCCCAGAATACATCACAGATACATATGAGAGACACAGAACTTAACTGCATGTGCTATATGCCATATAGTAAGTACAACAGGGTCAACGTATTTCTGTGTGTTGGCATGACAGATACTCCCATAGTGAATTAGTGGCATTTAGGGACATCTGGCTGTGAGGCAGGAAAACAGGCACTACCGGTGCTGCACACATACACATGATGGGCACAAGGGCCAGCACTCCTAAACTTCCAGCGGTCTGTCCTGAGGCAGTGTCTTGGTCCTGCTGACCCACTGCTTTTCCTTCTGCCCACCCTCTCGCCTTCTTCCTGGCCTTGCTCCACCTCCAAGTTCCAGTGACCTTGTGCACTTTCAGGTTTCTAACATCCAGGAATGGAGCATGGAGGCATTCCAAGTGCCCAGGTCAAGAGTACAAAGACTAAACAGCGAGGCCCTGATGGATCTTACTCTCAGAGATATTTGTAGCTCTCTTTAATGAATAGCAGCCAGTTGAGCCAACCTCAAGAGAAAATAAAGACAAGAGATACTACCTGAGGTCACGTGATGGACCATGTCTCACAGACTGAGGAGTCTAGAACACTAGGGGTGTTTATACGTTTACAAAGTTGCAAAATAGAAGGTTGCCTAACGACCAAGATCCCACAATGTCCAGGCAGGATGTTTTTCTCAATACTGAAGTAGCTTAACTGCTTTAGGCAATGAGGCCTCATCCTGCCCTCTCACATAGCATCAATTTCCAGCTTGCATGGCTCCCAACAGACCTGTGTGCACTTGCAACAGGTCGATGTGTGAGAGCCTGGAGGCTTCAACGCCTTCTAAGAGTGTCCTGTGCAGGAAGGAGGAGGCAGTAAGTGCTGAAGAGCTGAACAGGGCCAGTGTGTGTGTGTCATAGGGCAGATGACCCGGGGTCCAGGGCAGGGCTTGGTCAGGGAGAGATGGCCTTGCTCACAGTGCGTTCTGTGTTTTCCCTGCCATGTCTCCACCCTGCTCTAGGCTTGCATACCCTCATCTGTATGATGAAGACAGGCCTGCAGCCTGTGAAGTGAAGTTCAGCTGTTCCAAGGTGCTCCTGGTTCACTGGCTGCCTCCTAGCAGCAGTACCCACCTGCCAAACCCCTCTCACCACTCCATTTCTCCCCTTCCCACAGCTGAGTCACATCTCAGGGCCATGATGGTGCATTTCTTTTTCCCCTAGGACTTTTTTCCATTTTCATGTTTGAAATATCCTTGTTCTTTGCCCCTTGGTGAAATTGCTTGTTTCTCCCTGTCTGGGAATATGCGCAAATACTTGAGGATATTTGACACTCAAGAGGATAGAAAGAGAGGAAAAGAGAAATCAAAGGAGCTGATGAGAAAGTTTGGGGTGGAGCACGGGAGAGTTCAGTGTCCCCTCTGCATTGCTCCTGGAGTCCCTAGTTTTGTTTGATGCTGTGTTTTGCAGGAATGTATGAGCATCAGTCATGCTTCAGGGTCTGAATGCCACTTCTGCAGTTGCTTGTGTCCCTGGAGGTGAATCCCATGCTTGCAAGAGACAGCAGCATGCTTTACAGTGGAAGATTCTTTCAGTTCTACTGTCTAAAATTTGGGCTTGTCAAATTTGGGAAAACACAAAGTCTCCTCTTTCAGATAAGATTTATGTGTCAGTAGGCAGAATGTGGTCACTGATGTGGTCACTGAATTCGTACCTTTGAACCGACAGGTCTGCTGCTTAGTTCTGATCAAACCATAGCTCTGGCGTGATGTGCAAGCATGAGTGTGTTAAGAAAAACAGAAATTACCCCTTTCTCAGTGTGTGTCCAGTATAGACAGAGCCTGCTTCCCAAGAAAGTTAATAAAATATGATGACAGAGGTGACTTTTGGTCATGAATTGCCTGTTGAAAGACTGGGCTTTGAAGGAGATCTGGGAGTGAGGGCCTTTGGCAGACAAAGCTCAAGGAGCCTTTTGGAAGGAGGAGGAGAATTGCAGGAACCTCTAACCCAGCAAGTGCAGGAAAGAGAAAATGAGTGACTTTAGGAGAGGTTCATTGTTTTTCTAGGGGTAAAATGAACCCAGTTTGGGGGAGGACAGACTGGAGGCTTCAGTGCCTTCTCTCACAGCACTGTGCAGGATGCAGGTGGCAGTAAGTGCTGAAGAGCTAACAGGCCTGGGGCTCAGGATCCAGGGCACATAGATCTGAAGTAAAGGCCTGGCTCACAGAAAATTCTGTATGTTCCCTGCCTATGCATCACACTGCCCTAGGCCTGCATTCCACATCTACACAATGAAGAGAGGCCTGGGGCTTGGGCACACACGTCTATTTCCAATGTATGGGAAGCTGAGATAGGACGATTTCTGTGAGTTCTCAACTAGTCTACACTACACAGTGAGTTCCACTCCAACTTGTAATACATGACTAGAGCATATGTGAAAAGAAAAATTGAATTGAGCATATTCAATGATTCTGAAGATTCTCTGAGGTATAGACTTGCAATACAGATCTACTCTTTTCAGCCAAGCATCTTCTGAAAGGAACAGCTTCTCTACCTAGAAAAGTAGCATGAAATGAGAATGCTCACTAATGCCCTTGCTGAAGAGATAATGCAAGACCCGTGGACATTTACCAGGCTGTCCAGATTAAAAAAAAAGACCTTGCATGAGTTCCGCAAAGGAAAATGAGTGTGAACCTGTGAAGGAAAAGTTAATACCTGAAGGCAGGATTTACTTTCCTGGGGAACGGCTACTGCTTAGGATTCATGCAAGCAGTACAAAAAGAATTTCAAAGGAATCCTAAAGTCAAAGGAATTTTGCACATCATTCTGAGGACGAGGAGTAAGGAAATCCTATTAGTGGTATCTGACTCAAGCAGTGTCAACTGAAGGATTTGTAATAGTGGGCCAAGTGTTTGGTGATGGGACATGAAAAATTCGTTTATTAATTACTTTATTTATTTAGTATTTGTTACAGGTTCCACGGGGTGTTCAGGGTCTCACTACACAGATTAGACTCATCGTGATCCTCCTGTTTTCAGCCTCCCAAGCTCTGGGATTATAGGAGCGTGCCACCATACCAGTCTCAATCGCCCTCTCGGTGCTCCCTGTAATACGACCAGCATTGCATGCCAGGGATCAAACGCCGGCCCCTGCATGTGCCTAAGCAGGCGCTTTTGTATACTGAGCTATGTGGTCCACCCTAACATGCATTTATCTAAAATTATCATTCCAAATTTAGAACACTAGGCTTCTGTTAGTACTTCAGTGATAGAGTTCTAGTTTGTACTGCATGTGGTCCAGGGTTCAATCTCTAATAACAACTTCAAATATTCCATTAGTATGGTGAAGAGGGAGTTCCATCGGGGCACCCTAAGGCAGCGATCCTTAAGGACACTCAGAAGATGGGCACCAGGGACCTCCTGTTCCCCAGAGCTGAGGAGTGGCATCAAGGAAGCCCGGATGCAAAGTCAGGCCCTCCTCCTTTAATGACAGACTTATGTTCCTAAGACCAGGTCCCTGTTAGAATTGGTATCTAAAAGAGCTGTGGACAGGAAGCACTTACCAATAGTCATAAGGAAGACTATTGTTATGTAAAGAAATGGTCCAAGGAAGTGGCCAGCCGAATAGCTCAGTGGATTGGGACTGGGTGTTCGATCGCCAGGCCTGCCTTACCAGCCGCACCCTAGGAGTGCAATGAGAAGGCAATTGAGACTGGGTGTGGTTGTGATGCCTGTAATCCCAGCTCTTGGGAGGCTGTAAACAGGCAGATCACTATCAGAAGAAAGAAAAAGAAAGAAAGAAAGAAAGAAAGAAAGAAAGAAAGAAAGAAAGAAAGAAAGAAAAAGAAAGAAAGAAAGAAAGAAAGAAAGACAGACAGGGTTTGAGGAATCTCCAACAGGATGAGTTCGCTTCAAAATGTGTAACTTACATGCAAAGCTGCCATGTGCAAAGGAAAATAATACTACAATAGCGCCCTGCATGGTACACATATCTCACTACTGCATACAGGAGGTCAGGTGTACAATAAGGACATCCAGCCCTATGAACAAGATGTACAGCTGTGTACACAATTAGGGTCAGAAGGCTGAACATTGCTTAAATATTTAGGTCACTAAATGAGGAACAGTTATTTGGAAAGGCAAAGTAAAGGAGAACCCCTCCACGAGAATTCCAGGTCCAGGACCCTTGAGAAGGAGAGCTGCAAATTCCCCAGCCATTGTACTGCATATGTTGCAGGTGCAGAGAATCTTTCATCCTGGGAAAGGATCTAACACCTCAGGGAAGGCTCCTAGCCCAGAAAAGTACTGCCAGTGTCATTGTCCCAACTCATAGCTCACTGGGTGCATCTCATTGAGCAACCTATTCATAGCTTGGGCACCTAAGCAACGGAAAGGCAGAGACTCACTCAGAGATCACTGAAGACTTAGGACCAGCAGGCCTTTGAGAACAAATAGCAAAAGGCCACATCACACTCAGTCACTCTGCTGAACTTTGACACCCTCGCATGACAGTGCCAACAGGAAGACAGCACTGGAAGTCAGCAGAGAGAAAAGCATGTGCTTCATGGAACACAGCTCTTCTCCCTTGAAACAGGTTCCACCTGTGACAGTGGACCTTCCTGAGAACATGCCCATGCCCAGATGGCATTTGCAGTCACCACTGTACATTCTCTGTGGCCCATGCAATCAGTTTCCTCAGGGAATGTGGAGTTGAGGAATCCACAGTGGATGTTACACTGAATTGAACATTAATATTATTGGGGTTTTTTTGGCTGGCTTAGCCGACTCTGGAGGCAGGGTGGCATGGCACATGATGCCAGGGAACTAAACATGGTCCCTGAGCACGTGCCTAAGTTTGCGTGAGGAGGTGATTTAGATGACTGAGCTATATCTCACCAGCCCCAGAGCATTAGTATTAATATCAAATAGGGGTAATTCAAAGCTCCTCCTGGGACTGAGAACATCAGTGTTAAAGTCCTCTCCATGGTGACTCAGTGCAGTCTCTTCCCAACAGGAGACCTCATCATCCTTCTGCTGAAATGACGTGTTATCCAAGTGTAAATTATCCCACAGAGAAAAAGAAACACGTAAGTTCAGAAATTTCCACTTTATGGCAAATGTAAGCACTACAGAGGTAAGGGAGAAACATACTTGTTCCTGGAATTCACGGCAACACAAAAGTCCAACCACGATCTGCATCTTCACAAGGACCGTGTCCTAGGACAGCTCTGCCTCCGCATCCATGAAAATGTGGTCCAGGAAATCAGGTGTTGATTTCTGGGGCATTGTTTTCCTCTAATTTTTTTCTGTACTTGTCTGATTGGTAAACAAAACCTGAAGTCAGAAGGGAAATCAGAGAGGGTTAGGAGACAGAAGTGTTATCATAAAGGAAAATCCACCCGCAAGGTCCTATGCTGCTTACACTGAGATTCCACGTGGGAAGCTTTTCCGTCAGGCTCAAGTACCCTAGAGGGCTGGCGATGGACATCAGTGCAGGAACACAGCCTTTACTGATCATGCTCAGGCTTTTCATCCTTTGAACCAGCAAGTAAAAGTAGTTCTAAGAAACAAAATGACATGTCCTCTCTCACACCCTTAGTTGGATGCATTTCAAATTACGGCAGAAAAAAGTGTCCCCCAAATAAAGGCTAAGTTCACAAAATTGCTCCTCCAATTCCACCACCTGCATACAGTTCCCCATAAGCAAAAAGCAGACCAGTCCATGCTAGAGCGCTCTCAAAGGACACACACATAGGAATTCAGTGGTGAAACTATAAGACATCGTTTGAATATTTGCAGTTTTTCTCTATCATCTGCACCTTGCTCCACTTAGAGGAAATTCATACCACACCACAGTTTCTTACTTCTCACTTTAGGCCACTTGCAAAAGTCTACAACCCAGTGTCCCATTCAGATTCTATAGACCCAACTTTTCACATGGAGATTGCAATGTACGGAGAACAATTTAAGCTGTGAGCTTCTAGGCTCTCCCTTATGTTGAGGTAACTTACAAAGAAAGGAAATCCATATAAAAAAATATTGCCCACGCAATTCCTTATCACCCTTGCCTGAAATAGGCGTCCACTCCTTGCTAGGTGAGTCTTTCTCTGAGCATTGAGTCTCTCCTCTGAATATCTGTGAATTTAGGTTGGGGAACAACTCAGTGGTAGAGCCCTGGACCCTGATCTGCAAGGTCCTGGATTGTAGACCCAGCATCAAAAACTAATCCAGAAGAGAACATGACACAGCCAAAGAAAGGACATGCATCGTTACCAAAAATCTAAGGCTACATTTCAAATAAATTCCTACAAAAGAAGGGTCTTTTAATCTTGCATTTCCCTGCACCCATTTGGAGACTTTCAAGGTCAGACTGAGCCCCACTACGATGCACGCCACCATGCACCTTGAGTCCTCCAAACCTAAGTATCAAAATGTGGGGATTGATACTTAGTGAATGAAGCCATGCAGATGTCTCTTATTTAACATGAGAGATCTTTTCCTGAGACCAGGTTCTCCAATGAAGTGGTCACTAAGCGTGGAATTTGACAGTCTATGTACAGTAAAATTTTCAGAACAAAGGAAGCACCAACAGGATGTCTTTGCTTGTATGCACATAAATGTTCATGCAATAACGTATACCAGAACAATCATTATAGAAATGCACAGTACACTCAGCAGATATGACAGTCTGCAGTGCAAGGGGTACTGTACAGAAAAATAAACATGAAGATCGGCAAATAAAATATGGAAAACTACAAAATGAAGAAAATGCAGTCCAGTGGGATTGCTCAGTGTACTAAAGCACTTGCTTAGGCAAGCTCAGGGACCATGGATGGACCCCAGGTACGCCATGCAATGCCACCCCCACCCACAGCCCTATGGTGGGCTGAGCCCAGCCTACACATAGTAGTAAATGTCTATAATCTCAGCGCTGGGGAGGGTGAATACAGCAGGATCACTATGAGTGTGAGCTGCATAGTGAGACTCTGTAACAACAAAATAGATTTTTTTAAAAAATAAGAGACTTCATAAGTGCAAATGACACCTCATTCACAAATCAGGTCATTTAACATGCACAACAATAAATGAGGAATATCTGCATACATGTGTGCATTAAGTCTGTGCATAATTATTTTGCTGCATTTTATGCAAGCATAGAAACATATTTCATTGTTTACACAAAATAAGATGGGGCTTGAGGTTTGTTGTCCCTTATGAAAGCACGTTCGCTCTCAAAATGAAAAGGCACCAGAAGGCCATGGAGACCCAATCGATTTTCTCTCTTCCTGAAGCAAATTCTGCTTGTCACCGTAGGAAAGGAGAAGAAAGAAGACCAGCCCCACAGTGCCAGGACCCAGCGCTGCCCTGAGGCAGGATGGAGAGAGACTGCGACGTCCTCTGGCTTGTGTGGGACGCACTGACCTGCACTCTGGACTCAGGCAAGTTCAGGTCTCTTGCAAGCTTCCGTCTGTGGAGAGAAAACCGCAGATGCTCCACGGTGAGTGACCTGGATGGAGGACGCAGAGCTCCAGGACTGGAGTAGTACATGCACATTCTGTGCAGGGCTGGGACCTGCACTCAGCACCCCAGGGCCCACGGATCCTCCTCTGTTTCCCTGAGAATACGGCTCCCATCAGCCATGGTGTGACCTCCTCCCAGTACCTAAGCTCATATGTAGGATGTATTTGGATGTGGGGTTTTGGAGATATACAATGAATGTAGCATCCTATGATAAAAATAGTACTGTTTTACTTTATGGAAAAGGCATAAGGCCTTACAAGCATGGGCAGGGTCCTGAGTTTGATCCTCGATCCCCCCTCCAAAACATTAAATACATAAAAGAAAATGTCCAATCAAGTTCATAGGCGAGTACCAATAGTTACTATATGGCCTATTCTTACCTTTGGTCTTTTTCCCTGAGAGGACAAGAGTTGGGCAAAATGGATCTCCAAATGACATTAGCACAAGTTCTTTCTAACAATCTGATCGGAAATCGCAGCATAACTACCTAGGAGACTTCTCAGATCCCTTCCTTTCCCCTTTCCCTCATGCTACACACACTTTTCTTTTGATCAGCAAGCCTATAGCACAGTTATATCCCATTCTACGGACTCTGAACTCAAGGAAATTCATTTGAAACAGAAGCCATGAATTCAAGAACTACAGAAACAAGTCCAGGATCAAATGTAAACATCTCTGTCAGTGAGCAGACCCAGTCAGGGCAGTCAAAAGAAACCCCCAGAATGGGAGAAAAGATTTGCAAAGTACACATGACAGAAATGTAGAAACACCCCTCCCAAATCAGAAAGTAATGCTCACCAGCCAGCCTCAGGCAGAGGAAAGGACTGAGAGACACATTTGTATAAGAAGGCACAGAGACGACCAGGAAGCTGGAGAAAACACACTGTAAATTAGCAGACAATTGTGCACATTCTGACCACAGGGACATGAATCACACCCATGTCTGAACCACCAAGCGTGCTGAGCACAGGGAGAATCTGCAAACCTTGGGCACCCTGAGGAGCAATGCAAGTCTCCTCCTGTCTCTTCTAAAGCATCTGCTGGGTCTCAAAGCACAAACATGGCATTCTGTGCTCCAGTGATGCCCTATCTGGGGAGGTCTCCAGGACACTGAAACCCTGCATGTTCCCAGCTATGTGTCAGGCATATTCACAATAGCCGTATGTCCAAAAGGATGTGCTCCCAGGTGAAAGAGTCACAGGGGTTCTATGTGAAAGGGAAAGTACCTGGGCCTCAAAACAGAAGGACCTCCTGACACCTGCGGCAGCATGGATGCACTACAAGGATGCCTGAAACCCCTAAGCCAGACACAAAAGCACTAACTGGCTAAGATGCCACCTTGATCTGCTTCCCATACACTTCCCTCTCAGAGTATAAACAGAGAATCCTGTGTGGTGAGAACTGAGGCCTTGAGGGACATGGCCAGTCTTTCATGTATGGTCTGATTTTGTAAAATGACTCACGCTCTGGAGATCTGATGGGATAGCCCGGAGAGCATAGCTAGCACTGCCCACAGCTCTGCACTTATGTGAAAATATGTAATACCGCTAACACCTGTCTTCAAATTCTGGCAGCAGGGTTTACTGTGTACATCTCACACCACAGATCAAAGTAGCAGATGCCAACCTGTTGCTGCACTGGATTCCACAATACCACAGGGGTGTTTCGAGCACACATCACAATCGGATCCATCCCACACAGTGCAAAGGCAGGCAGGCGAAGACCCCATTGCGCCCTGGTCAAGATGGGAAATCGGGCTGCAGGAGAGAGACAAAGACACATGCAAACACGGCCACACCCGATAATGCCTGTGTGCACCCTGGGGCAGCAGCTCACCTCATAAGTAGGTCCAGGTACTGAGTTTCTTCGACAACACCTTCCATTTCCTGCACCTGTGACAGCGGGAAGCTAAACTGCGTTCCTTGCAGCCTGGGTTGGCCTTGTCTTTGGCTCCTGGCATCTTCAGGATCCTGCACTGCAGGGGCGAGCTGCTCAGGCTCCTGCTCAACTTGATCCTCCTCACGGAGGGCATTGGCGTTTTCCTGGCTCACGTTTGTCCCTAGGTGTACGGTTATGCTCTGATTCTCCGGGACGTCTTTGGATTGACTGTCTGCCCCAAGGTCAGGAGTTCCCTCAGTAAGGAGGCAAACCTGTGCTACTGCAGGGCCACCCTGTGCCGGAACTGCCCTGCCTTCCAGTTGCCAGAGCTTCCCAGTCCAAGGACAGGAGATCATGGTGGTAGCGCTCTTCTTCCATGGCCGCCAGGCAGCAATGCCTCGAGGCCTCCAATTCTGCAAAACTGAGTGCAAGAGCAATGGCTTTTGGGAACTGCGTGACGGCAAATGGGTGGAGACCGGGGTTGCCATTGGTTCCAGTAATCCTGCACCCCATTTGGCAGGCTTAGGTCCACAGGAGCTTTCCTAACCTCTCTTATTGGCTCTCTGCTTACACCCAGGCTACCGTGGGAGGGATTACAGTGTAGCAACCTTGATGGGGCCTGGGTGGAAAAGGAGCCCAGGGCTGCGAAGAAAAAAGTTCTGATACTGCGCATGCACAGCGTGACAGCACATAGTGCCCTTCTCTTCCTGACCGCACTCCATGGATCTCAGAGGTGACTGAGGAAGTGGCTGCGTTGGTGTGAGAGCTGTTTTGGAAGTGGATGGGAAAGGCAGAGAACTTACACTGAGCCTGTGTCATCCATGAGCAGGCTTTCAGGGAGTCCTGCCCACCCCAAACTTCCTGTGAGGACTTGCATCTTATAATGTGTTAGTGCCTTGGCCTACCTACCTCCAACTTGAGGTGTCCCATGAGCCTGAGTCATGAGGATGGGACTTGCCCTGCTGCTAGAGCACTGGGAACACTGTCATCCCCAGAGGTTCTGACCCTGAGCCAACAAGATCTATGACTGCGCTGATGACAGCCTGCTATAAGCACACACACTCAAGAGAAAGGCGGAGAAGCACCGAGTTTTGATCTCCACTCTCCAGCCTGAGATTGCCAGAAATGGAGCAGATTGGGTCTGAAAATTACACTTGGTGTGTTGAGATCACCTCTCTTGTCTGTGCTGGTGTCGTTCACATAGAATTCCATCCTGCACTGTCTCCCTTCTCTCTGCTTGTGTGATTATTCCAGAAAGCTGCACAGCCTGGGAAGACAAGGTCATTGCCCGAGGGACACTGTCGTGGGGAAAGACTGTGGACTCTTAAAGAGCACCGCGCAGAGAGAGGAAGCCCACGTCCTCACACTAAGTGCAGACTCTGATAGCTCCTGCAGGGTCGACCCTCGGTCATGCTCTCAGCAAGAGAATACAAGGACACTAAAGGTTGTAAAAGATGCCAGCCATGTGTGATTAGCTCGTGGAGCAGCACAGCGCATCTAGATCAAGTCGTTGGCAACTGTGATACCAACCACTGTAAGAGAGGCGGCAGAGAGAGCAAGGACATGATTGGCAGCTGGGGATACCCAGCTCTCATCGGGGTGCCTGACACCTGGTCTGTCGAGCAGTCTGCCAGTCAGTGCCAGTAGGGCTTCTGCTTGACCTGTGGCCTCCACTGGGTGACACAGCCACCCGAAGAGAGCTGGGTCTGCTGAGCTATGGTACTGGGCTTTGTGTGAACCCCTGAATGCTGTGATCTTCACAAGTACAACACAAACCACGTGATGGGTCATGTGAGCCCAGAGCATGCTTCCCTACACAGGCGGCCCTTTGATCCCATTGCCTCCATTGCCTGGATACAGCAGGGATTGTTAATTTCCCTTGAGACCCTTAGAAGGCTGCAGGCTCCCTCCTGCACCCAGTAGGCTGAAAGTCCTCTTTCATTCTGACTTTTAATTTTGAGAGAGGCTCTCTCTATGCTGTCCAGGATGAACTTGAATTCTCCAGGTTGCACAGGCTGGACTCCAACTAGGTATCCTCCTGCCTCAGCCTCCCATGCTCTCCAGTTCCAAGTGTGGGACCCTGTCTACAGCATACTCTTAAACCTTCTGATCTACGGTTACACTTAGTAATAGGGATAGCAAGAGAAAACAATAACACTTCATTTCTTCAATTAGCTGTTCCGCTTATTCCTCTGAGTGCTATGCATAGCCATCAGGCAAAACTGTATGCATTGCAGCCCTCATCAAGAGTGGGATCATTCCTTCCCTGGCAGAGCTCTTGCAAAGGACCAGCCCCACTTTACACCTTTCAGATTCCGAGTGATGGTATGCTGCTCTCATGACCAAATTCTGATACAGATGCTCCCATGACCAAATTTGGAAAGCCCTCTGAGCTCCGATGCAACTGGGCCAGGATGTGTGGGTTTCTGACTCTTTGACTTCAGGGTCCTGTTTTTCTAAAGCTCCCACTCAATGTGTTCGTCCATGGGCATCCCTGATCACTCTCAGTGCCCCATGTGTCGCTCTTCACTTTTCATCCCCAGGGGAGTCCTGCTCGTGCTGCTCCAGCTAGGCCAGGGATCCTATTGTGCTGCTTAGTCCAAGTCCTTCATGAACACAGATATCTCTCTTAACAATTTTCCATGCCCTGAGCATAGCCCTGGTCCTCAGGTGTCAATCCCCAGCCTTTCATACTACATGCAGGGGAGCTCAATCTGACTCAGTGTATGAAGCCATTGCTCCGCCCCTACCAACATCAGCCTTTCTCCCCTGTGGCTGCACAGACCCCAGCTGGAAACCTGGAAAGAATTGGGGAGCATTTTCTCAGGCTGGCTGACAGACACAGGAGCCAATGTGTAGGACATGTTTCTGTTGATCAGTATAGAAGATGTGGGACGTGCTTCCTCCCCTCCCTGGCTGTGGACCTCTCTTACTGGAGTTCTGAGGGAACAGCCCCCTCAGCAAACCAAAGCAGGAAGATAAAGTTCTCACAATGTCCAATCTCTCAGAATTTGATTCCCAAGAAACTCTTCTGTGGTTTCCCTCTGCTGAGGAAAGTAATAGGACTGCTAAGAAAGCAGGCTCATGAAGGAGACCTGCTGTCAGCTCATGGCCATGTGCAGATGCAGTTGTCACCAGTGCAGACTTTCTCTCCTCTGCCAGGCACCTCTTGTGCTCTAGGCTTCTCGACACATTATATTCATGTTGGGAAGCAAGCATAAGGCATCAAGAAAGAAGGCCCCTTGTGTCAGTACCTTTGGCGGGGTGAGAGCTTTACAAGTGTCCTTCTGCTGGAATATTCCAGAGTAGCGAGGCTGAGAGGCTGTGCAGAGGAAAGCAACATCTGACACATTTCCTAGTCCAGCTTCAGTGCAATGCGCAGGAGAAGTTTAGAAAAGAACAGTGTTGTGACCCTCCCACTGCTCACGTCTGCATCCTCCTCGTGAAGATCCCCTGCCCTTTTCTTCCTTGTGAACCAGGGCTGGGCTGTGCATGTCCATGGGGAGCAGGAGGGATTCGGGTGTGAGCCAGGCTGGTCCAGGACCTGGAAGGGTTGATGAAATGCAGTGCGCTGGCTTTGCTCTAAGACCAAGGAAAACTGAGGTTGTGGGAGATTGTGGGCAAGGACATGGGCAGAAGCCATTCACTCAGGATTGGCAGCTGGCAACTTCTCTCTTACACAAAATGCCACATGTCATAGCAGTGTCCAGTCTCCCTACCTGCCTGCAGTTAGTTGTCAAGGTGCCCCAGAGGATGCGGGGAAGTCACCCATTCTTAAATGGAACATTCTGCAAAAGACCCTCGTGTTCACAGAAGGTGGGGTTCTTAATCTGGTACCTCCTCACCCTCCATAGGTCTGTATATATAGATCAAGGGCTGTCATGCCCAGGCCCCATAACTTGGAGATATTCTCCTAGTGATTAGGGACAGGTGTGAGCATACTGGGGTGTGGTCAGCAGTCAGGATGCTGTGCTGCTTCACCTGCTTCAAAACCCTGGAGCTTACATCAGGCACTGGACCATCTTGTCCCCTAGGCCTACATCCCAGTCCTAGGAGAGACCATTCAAGAACAGTGAGTTGGGGAGGGGAGGGGAACCTTGTCAGCCTGTGCCTGAGCAGGGCTTGGAGCTGGTGATCATGAGGGTGAGGTGCAGTAGGCGGTGCGCTGTTCTGTTTCCTCAGTTATTTTGTTTGATTCTGATTCCTGACATGGAGCTAGGGTCCAGGGAGCAGTGTCAAGGGCCCTTCCACTGAGCAACCCTCTCAGCCCACAGCATAGAGGAGCAATAAGCACAGGGTTTCTGCTCTGCAAGTCAAAGGGCAGTGCCCTGCGAAGTCCTATGACGTTTCTCAGGGTGACAGCAAGTTTTCTGTGCACTAACCCCATGCTTTTCTCCTCTCATCACAGGCCTGGTTCAAGATTCAGAGAGCCAAGTGTA
>NW_004524895.1:1404099-1407487 GCF_000260255.1 Octodon degus
CTGGTGTCCGTGCCATCTATACGTTCTCAGCACTTAGGGTAGCAATAAAGTTGTCAGCTCTCAGTATGCTTGTTTTTCTGAGCCTTGTAGAGTAGCAATGTAAGTTGATGTGGAAACTAAATTCATCCAAGACCATGATGCTGTCTCCTGTCAGGAGAGAATGTCTCTGAGTCACTGTCTAGTGCCTTAGGCAGTCTTCTAAGAGCCATGCTGAGTTTAAAGGACACTTCATTAAATCTCTCTCCCTGAAAACATGACCATGGCAGCCTTATCTCCAGAGTGCCATGTGTACAACTGAAGTAATTACAAGAAAGGCTGGGACAGGACCATGGTGAGAGGACACTGTGTGCACAGGGAGCTGGGTCTCTCCCACGCTGAGGTCATGGGAGACCCTGCACTGGGAGACCAGCTCCCAAGTGGCTGTTCCAGCTCAGGGGGAGGGAGGCAGGCACACAGCTACCTACTATGCTCTAGGTCTTCTCAGTGACCTTCTGGCTGGGGAACACAGAGGATGCTGTGGGTGCTTATGGGACCGAGGTCCTTTGGTCCCAAGAGAACCGGAGGATGCCACCCCTGGGATCCCAGAGAGCCTGCATCCCCTTTCTGTCCCATCCCCAGCCAGTACTAAATCCTCACAGGTCCCCCAGCTCAGAAGCTGAATACCTCTCCTTCATCAGGACTGGTCATCTCAGCACTCTGTGACCTCAGTCAGTGGAGCTAAGCAATACCCGAGCCCAGAGTGACTTCCCACTCATCTCTGTATTCACTCTCCTCCTCATTCCTCCTTTCACACAGAGCTCAAAAGTGATAGCTGTTCAGTTCCCATGACCTTGAAGAGCATTTTGGTTACTTTCTTTATAGCTTGACAATTAGGGATTGTTCCATTTACAGAATTGATTGTGTATTTCTAAACCAACATTAGCAGAATTGCCTTACTGACCACAGGCACCTGAAGTGATAGAAAAGCAAACAAATTTACAACTTTTGGGAATATACCAGTTCTCCAAAGACTGTGCTATTCTTCTGTCACTTTAGGGTCCCGCAGTGTCCTTCAGGCCACCTGGTGTGTCATAAGGGCTATGCAGGGTCCATTCCTGTGGGCCCTGTTTCCAGGTGTTCTCAGCACTGGACTTCAGCTTCTTGCCAATCTGAGATGAGCAGCTCATGATAATTCTTTGCCCTAGAGCATGATTCTGCTCTCCAGGGCCATGCACATACTAAAGAACCAAGAATGTGGGGGTGAGATTGTGCTTGTGCTTCGCCCTGCTGCCTGGGCATAAGGTGTTTCATGAACGGATGTCAGAATCCCTGCTGAGCCCAGAGAAATGGGCAGTCACATGGTGAAATGTTGTTTGGTCTTTGAAATGGACCTTATGCAGATACAAAAGCTACATGTCTTGTTATATAGGTCTTCCTTTATCTTGGTCTTAACCATCCAGCAGAAAAGTATAAAAACGAGGTATAAAAAGTAAAGCCATATTAATAGGCTGAGCTGTAAAAGACTCAAATCCACAGTTCTGACATTCTCTAAGGCTGGATCTCTTATCAAGTGAGTATGTTTCAGTTTTGCTAAGGGGAGTGGCACATTCCAGTGTTGGTCAGCAATGTACTAGAGCTGAAATACAAGGACAATTTGTTTGGACTGAGGCTTTAGAACTTGGCCTTTATATTGACTTAAAACCCCAGGTCCACTCCACTTTTTCCTTGCTCAGGCAGGGTCTTGCTAAGTAACCAAGCTGAACACACTGGGTTCCAATTCATGATGCTCCCATCCCTGCCTCCAACATTACAGGGCTTCAGGGGCTGGGCCTCTATCCCCACCTACTGCTATGATTTTTGTGTCATTATTTAGGTTATGTTCACTGTGGTAAACAGGACCACATGCATTGTGCTGTTATTAAACGCTTTTATTATGTGGAAATATATCTTCAAACATTCACATTTCTCTGGTTTGTTCAGTTTAATAATGAACGATGGGATTATCTGTACTATTAAGTCGTTTCTCCTTGTGTCTCTCTTAGGGCCATTGGGTCTTTTGTTTACATGGGAAAGCAGGCGCCGCTCTATTGTGGCACTGGCAGTGAGGAGTATCCCAAGACCTGAGCAGGTAGTGTGGGCATGAGAGGTGTGGTCTTTGGAGATCTTTCAACAGAATCCCAAAACCTTCTTTCATGAAATACAAAAAGTTGGAAATTGTGACTGAATTTAAGACCAGGCAATGAGCCATTTGTGATGGTGTGCCACGGGGTGCTTTCTCTTGGGAAGCTTCCACTAGACTGGCTGCTCTCCACAGCTCTGGAGCAGACTGATGGTTGTAGCTGTGTGCTCCCTGATTGTGGATCTTTGAATGGAAAGTGGAATTCCTTGGGGAGTTATACCACTCATACAAATGCCAGGGCTGGGAAATAAAAAAATGCTAGGAAATATTATTGGCTTATTCCTTTGTAGTTTCAGGCAAGACCTGAAGTGATGAGGTGAGTGTTGGAGAGTCTATGGGTGGCTCTTCCTGGTGAAACAGATTCTGTGAGAGTAGATGTCATTCTTTGGTGTGGGCCAATTTTTATGTGCTGGTAAGTGGTGACTACCTCGTGGGAAGGATCCTGAAATGCAAGAAAGTTCTGTGGCGTTTTAACTGTTTCACATCTTGGTGGTAAAGCATTAGATTGAACCCTATTGTCTGACAAAGACTAGAATAGTTACAGTGAATGCAGAAATTGCAAGGTGAAGGCCCTAAGATTATGTGAGGGAGTCCATGGCAGGGACACTGGTAGAGATAAGAAAACCTGCACACATGCTGTCCCCAGTGAGGCATTCAGCTTAGGTCACCCAAAGGTGATCATTTCTGGGTTTTGTCCATAATTTTATTGAGAAACCAATAACAATGAGAGTTTCAAACCAAATTGGTAAGACAGATTCAATAATTAACACATGGCATACATTCTTCCTAGTGGTTAATTGCTGTACATGATGCGGACATGATATCCTATTTACAAACACCATTAAAACAAATCCCTTTATTCATTAAGAGAATGTAACTATATATCTATCCTAACCATTTTGGATACACAAATACAAAATGGACATTCATCTGTATCCACTTTTTTGTTAAGTTCTGTTATTTGAATATTATAGGTGTGTTAATTCAGCAAAATATTCTAAAATAATCCAGTAGTCCATAATAGTATTGGGTCTTCCGCTTGGCTGGCAATGTCAGAAATTGTTGACCTGAGTCCCCTACAGCTCAACACAACAACATGGTTTTACTTCTTATATTTTGTTTTTATACTTTTCTGCTGGATGGTTAAGACCAAGGTAAAGCAGGACCTATGCAACAAGAGTTGTAGCTTTGGGGCTGGAGAGATGGCTCAGTGGTCTAAAGCACCTACTT
>NW_004524895.1:1409148-1412908 GCF_000260255.1 Octodon degus
CTTGAAGCAGGACAGTCCCACAATATTCCTTTTTCCTGTCTTGCTTATTTACTTTTGACACTATTAATTCATATATTTCAGCTGAGCTAGTGTCCTCTGCCCTTGTTCTGGGTGGGCATTCAGTTTTCTCCATATGTTTCTGCCCTTGATTCTTTACTGCAGATGCTATTAATTCAGGAATTTCTTTTTTCATTTCCAATCCGAGTTCCTCTGTACCTTTCTGCAGCTGTTTGTTTATTTCAGAAGCTGTTGATTCATTGCTTTCAGCTGTATGATTCCCAATTTGTTCTGTGTTAGTGTCCTCTGCACTTGTTATTGATGGGCTTATGATCTGAGGTTGCATTTTGCTCCTTCTCCTTGTCATTTTGTACAGCACTGTCTTCTGACCTTTGTTGTAGAACTTTGGTGCAGTTATGACCTTAGCTCCTACTGAAATTTAGGTGCAGATCTACGAAGTTTGGATTTATCCAGCTGTGCCTGGCTTGGGTCTGGCTGCTGTGCTCAGCTCCTTCCTGCTGCCGCCCTTGGGGATGAACCTTTTGAGCCCCTGTGGCAAGATGTTCTGCTCCTGAACTAGTTGGGTGGTTCTGTCCCCTACTGTCTCTGCAGGGATTGCAGCTGAAGGGTTTCACCCAGGCCTGTATGCCAGGCCTGACCCGAGTCTGAAGGGGCAAGGTGGAGTAAGAGGGAGAGGAAGCTTTCCCACACACTCACCAGTTCTGGGCTAGGGCTGGATGTGGTGGTCCCAAGAACTGGGCAGAAGTTCTCACTCACTGGGTGGGAATGTGGGGGACTGTGAAGTGGTGTTGGGGGTTCCAAGGTGGTGGAAGAGGGTCTCACCCATGTTGTGCCTTGGCTTGGACCAGACAGATCCTTCAGGCACAGGGTAGGTGGAAACTCTCCCACACACTCACTGGGCCTAGGCTATTGCTGGATCTGGGGGTACCGAGAATGCGGAAGAAGTTATCACTTAGTGGGCGGGCGTGGGGTCTGCGGAGTGGTTATGAGGTATCCCAAGGGGGTTGAAGAGGGTCTCACCCATGCTGCGCCTGGTCTTGGACCATGCAGTTCTCTCTGGTGCAGGGTAGCAGGAAGTTCTCCCACACACTCATCGGTCCTGGGCAAGCCTGGATCTGGGGGTCCTGAGAAAGTGGCGTAAGTTATCACTCAGCAGGCGGGGGAGGGGGCGGTGTGGTGCACAGTGGTGGTGGGGGTCTTAAGGGTGTTGAAGAGGCTCTTCACCCACGCTGCGCCTGGGCTTGGGCTGCACAGGTCCCGCAGGTGCAGGGTAACGGAAGCTCTCCCACACACTCACCAAGCCTGGGCGAAGGCTGGATCTCTCATTTTTGTTGATAATGATCAAGGTCAGAAAACTGGGTTTCAGTGTGAGCATGATGCATGTGCAGGACGCAGCCGCCAGGGGGCGATAAAAGCTTTCAGCAGTGCTCAAGCCCTGGCTTTGAGTTGCCTGCAGAATCCCTGATGCGAACTCTGGAGAAGGAGCCTACTGTGAAAGGAAAACCCTGCTCGATTTTGAGATCTTCCTGCCTCTCTCTCCCAGAGTGCTGGGGTTATATCCTGGGTATCTACATCAGTGATTCCTGGTACTCAGTACACAAATCTTTCAACTCTTGGGTTAAGCTTATGCCTAAGTGGCTTGTTCTTATTGATGCCCTTGTGACATTGCTTCATACTACGTTTCTCAGATAGCGCACTGCCAGTGCACAGCAATGTCGCTGACTGCTGTAGCTGATCGTCTTTGACTTCCTTAAATTTGTTCATTGCTTCCAAGAGTTTTTTGTTAATGTCCCTGAGATAATTTACGTGCAAGGTCTTGTCATCCCTGAGCTGATATGGTTTCTGTTCTTCCATTCTAATTTACTTGATTGCTCTTCGTTTTTTTGCTGAAGTGCCCTGGCTAGGTCTCAATCACCTGTATCAAAAAATAAGTCACCAAAAGAAAAAAAAATATGCCTTAAACTGTGAGGATTGTTTGAGCTCCCGTTAAACTCTGCCCACCAAGAAACCAACATGCTTAGAACAACCAGCAAGTAGGAGTTACAGAACATAGGCTGGGGCCACAGGGAGGGAGAACGTAGCCATGTCCCCTGTGCATCCATAGGATTCCTGTCACCCAGAACTTCCTCACTGGCCTCACCTTTGCTGGGTCACGCCCCTGGGCAAAGAGATTTCCATACCTCAAGTATTACTGAAGCCACTGTACCCCCTAGTGGCTATGAAAAGGATTCCCCAGGAAAGCCACTCAAACCTACCTCAAGACCTCCAGACTTTCTTCCTAGTCACATCCAGACTAACCTGTTCTCATTGCCTTTAGCATGTCTGTGAAGTAAGCTTCATTTTGGGGGTTTGAGAGAGCAGAGGACGGGAATAGCAAACCCCACCTTGGGAAAACCTGTCAGTGCCAAGAGGAACGCGAATCACTAATGGAAAAACTAGCTGAAGGTGCAAACCACGACTCTGATTCCCTACATCAAATTAAATACAAGCTCAGTTCCCTGAATTCCAACAATGATGTTGTGTTTCTCTAACACTTCTTTTTTTCCCAATAATTTTATTGAGAGACAAATAGCAATGAGACAGTTTCAAACCCAATTCGTAGGACAGTTTCAATAATTAACACATTGCATTCACTCTTCCTAGAGGTTATTTGCTGTGCAATTGCAGACATGATATCCTATTTACAAACACTATTAGAACAAATCCCTCTATTCATTAAAAGAATGTGACTATATATCTATCCTAACCATTTTGGATACACAGACACAAAATAGACATTCGTCTGTATCCCCTTTCTTGTTTAGTTCCATCATTTGAATATTATAGGTGTGTTATCTGTAACACTTCTGTGGGGAGTTGTGTTGGGTTCGGTCTGCCCCAGAAAATTTGTAAATTCAATACCATGGACCTAGGTTATGAGAGTGTTCAAGTCTTCAGGTATTACAAATACTTAGCGCATGGGAAGATGCATTAAAGGAGTGAATTATGAAGGTAGAGGCCTTGGGGACAGGCCATGAACCATGCCCACACAAAGCACACGCTGTGATGAGTCCTGCAGGGCTCCCAGGTCATCTCCTCACTCAGTAGCTGAGACATGAATGAGTCCCCAGGCAAAGGTTGGCAGCAACTTTGGGACACTGCCCCCTTTCCTGTTCCTTTTCCCACTAGAGTGTCCCTGCTCCTGGGGACACCCAGACTGAAGGAAGAGACTGGTCACTCTCTGCAGTGCAGTCCACTTTACCTGCCACACAGTACACTCCCCAGTTGAGCAGACCTAGGGAGAAGGCCCAGGACCTGGGGTCCTCGGCAGGCTGAGTGACTCTAATCTGTCCCTCAAGCCCCCTACCAGGGTCCTTTTACCTCTGGGGAATGTACCCACCCTCAGTAGCCTCATGGACACACCTTGAAGGGTGTTTCCTATACCGCAGGTCTGGTTCCTGGATCTCCAGGCAGCCCAGTTTTCCAAAGAGCAGAATAATCCAGAAGGGAATTGCAGCCCTGAGCAGTATCCACTGATGTCCCTTCATACACAACCCAGAGAAGACCACATCATTGCTGCCCCTCCTTCCATTCTCTGTTAGGTCGCTATTCCTCTTTCATTCTTATTGAAGCTTTTCTTTCCCTCTCTTTGCAACACAGGGCTTCCCCATGCAGTTCATGCTGTCCAAGCACTCACATTGTAGCCTTGGCTGGCGCCAATGTCCTGCTGACCCTCCTGCCTCATCCTCCACAGTGCAGGGAT
>NW_004524895.1:1416690-1417744 GCF_000260255.1 Octodon degus
TTACTTTGTGTCCCATGCAGTGCTGAGCCCAGGGTGATGCCTTTTTCAGGAGGGTCTGACCTTCAAGACATCTAATCCTGCATGCATAAAATGGAAACCACAGTGTAGAGGTAGGGGAGTTGACTGGTACCTGCCAAGAAAGGGGGAAGAACATGGGAAGTTTACAGGTCACCAATGCAGAAAACCCCTGAGGTGTGTGGCCTGGTGAAGTATGTGTAACACCAGTACTCAAGTGGCTGAGGCAGGAGGACCTCCTCAGGTTTAGACCTGCCTTCACTACAAACTCGGTTCAGCAGCAGCCTGAATGACATAGAGAGATCTTGTCACAAAACAAACAAAGGAAGTAACAAGCAACAACTGAGCAGGAGAGCCTCAAGGCAAGCGCCATAGACTGCCACCATTCAGAGAAGCTTTGGGCTTTGCAAGAAGATGCTGGAGGAGGGGCCACGATGGAGAAAGCACACTCAGCCACCTTGAAGGAGGAGAAAATTGCATGAAGCCCACAGCCCTGCAAGTGCAGATAGGAGAGCGCTGAGTGCACACAGGGATGCAAATTGTTCATCTGACAGGCAAAATAACCCCAGTGTGGGGCAGATGTGAAAGCCTGGAGGCGTCAGCGCCTTCTAGGAGTGTCCAGTGCAGGAAGGAGGAGGCAGTAAGTGCTGAAGAGCTGAACAGAGCCAGTGTGTGTGTCCCAGGGCAGATGACCCGGGGTCCAGGGCAGGGCATGATCAGGGAGAGATGGCCTTGCTCACAGTGCATTCTGTGTTTTCCCGGCCAAGTCACCCCCCTACTCTAGGCTTCATTCCCCCATCTATATGATAAAGACGGGCCTGCTGTTGGGGCACAATCCTGGAATCCAAACACCCAGAAGGCTGAGGCAGGAGGGTCTCTGTGAGTTCCAGGCAGCCTGGTTCATGGTGAGTTGAAGATCTCTGTGTACTTCATGGCCAGAATGCATTTGGCAAAAAGGAATGAAGAAGGCATACTGGATGTTCACCAAGGTCCGCTATGGCACATATTGACTCCAGTGGTCTCTGAACTTCAGCCAAAT
>NW_004524896.1:0-3978 GCF_000260255.1 Octodon degus
CAAGTTTGACAGAGAAGTGAAATATTTCCAAGACAAAGAACTAAAGAATTTCATAATGACAAAGCCAACCCTACACAGATTGCTGAAAGATGTTCTAGAGAGGGACCAAAATGATCAGAACTCCATGAAAGAGAACAGAGGGAACCCACTAAGTAGGGTGAACAATTAAAACACAGGACGAAAAAGAGTAAAAAACAGCAGGTAAATACCATGTCAATCATAAGTCAATACATCTCAGTTATAACCATCAAGGTAAATGGACTCAATTTACAAATTAAGAGAAATAGACTGGCACAGTGGATTACAAAACAAGATTCAAGAATATGCTGTACACAAGAAACACATTTAACTCAAAAGAGCATTCATAGGCTGAAAGTCAAAGGATGGAACACAATACTACAAGCCCCAGCACCTCAGAAAAAAGCAGGGGTAGCAATCCTGTTTTCAGACAGTTTCAACTTCAAATGCAGAATGATGAAATGAAAGAATGAAGGCCAAAATATGCTGATTTGGGGAAAAATTAAAAAGGAAGAGGTAACACTCATAAATATGTATGCAACAAACACAGGAGCCCCCAACTATATAAAACAAATCCTAATGGACATGAAAAATCTAACATCCAATACCACACTCTTAACAGGAGACCTTAACACCCCCTTATTGCAAAAAGATAGATGAAGTAAAAAAAAAAATTAGCCCAGAAGTAGCAGAACTGAACCACAGCTTTGAAGAAATGGACCTGGTGCACATACACAGAGTGCTCCACCCAACCATGGCTAAATACACGTTTTTTCAGCTGCACGTGGGTCATTTTCCAAAATAGACCATGTAACTATTCCATAAGTCATGCTTACGTATATGCAAAAAAACAGAATTTATCCCATGCATATTATCAGACCACAGTGCAATGAAACTGGAAATAAATGACAAAAGAAACCAGGAAAGCCCCCTAACTACATTGAAATTAAAAAACAGCTTACTGAGCACCCAATGGGTCACAGACGATATTAAACAAGAAATTCAACAATATCTACAATTCAATGAAAATTCAAACAAAACTTATCAGAATGTATGGGATGCAATGAAAGCAGTTCTCAGAGGGAAACTCATAGCTGTGAACTCACACATTAGCGAAACAGAATGAGAACAAATAAATACCCTAATGCTGCACCTCCAACATCTAGAAAAGTAAGAGCAAACCAAACCCAGAGCCCAAAGACAGGAAGGAATCACAGAGATTAGAGCAGAAATTAATTCAGTTGAGAGAAAGAAAACAGTTCAAAGAATTAATGAATCAAAAAGCTGGCGTACATGAGAACTTCACTATTTTTTTTGAGTTAACATTTTTGATGAATTAGTTTGTTTTTACACACAATCAAGATGTGTTTGAATCATGGATGGACAAGGAAACAATTGCAAGGAAGAACTTTTCATTCAAAGCCAATGTGCATACATCCCACTTAGTCCTAAATCAGGTTGAGCAGCTTCGAGCATCAGGGAAAGATTGCACTAGGATTCAGAGTGGCCAGGAACCACCCTGCTGAGGGACATAATGAAAGTCAGGACCCCAGCCTCCAGCACAGGCATTTCTTAGGCTGGTTCACCCTGGTTAAGAACAAATTTTTTCTGGTCGTACAAGAGTCTGGTCAGAGAAGTTCTGCCACAGACTCAGAGGATGTCAAAGAATATTTTTTCTACCCTGAGGTAGAAAAAAAGAGCAAGTGTGTGTCAAGTGGGTGGGAGCAGGGTGACCACGCCAACCATTCCCATTGCTTCCCTCGTGTTGTTGTGACCATTTGAGAAGGATAAAGTCAAGGCGAGTGTAGGACTCGCTCTTATTTCCTGTGTAAACGCAAGGAGAGATAAGGGCATCGTTAAATTTTTCCAGGATGGGGCCAGCAAGACAGCTCAGGGGACTAATCACCTACTTAGCCAAGCTTACGCAAAGCGCAGGGACAACGATTTGATTCCTGGCACCACATGCCACACTAGTCCCTCCCCCAGGGTGGGCTGCACCGACCACAAAAAATAAAATAATATAAAATAAAATTTGTTCAGAAAAGTGAAAGGTGTCCTGAGCACATCCTTCCAGAGGTAGATACCTGTTCATGGACGGCCCTAGGCCACGCCCTCCAAGTTGTTCACAGAGGCTTGCGTGTAGGGGGAGGCCGGGGGTGGGGTCTGGAGGTGCCTGTGTAATGACCCATGTATGACGACTTTACAACATGTTGCTCAGCCTGGCATGGTGGTACACGTCTGTCGTCCTAGCACTCAAGAGGCTGAGGCAGGAGAATCTATGCAAATTTGAGATCAGCAAAGTGAGCTCAGGGCCAGTCAGAACTGCCTAGTGAGACCCCATCTCAAAAAAACCAAAGGCCAAAAGAAAAAAAAAACCATGCTGCTCACTATGTCCTCGTGAAGGGAGCTCCTTGCCCTGCAGGACCAGCCCTGCCCCTCAACCCTTGAAGGTCGGCAACACAGTCGAGCACTGGGTGGGTGAGATGCACAGCACAGTCCTGCCCTGCCTGCTCAGGGCTCTGGGGAGGACAGGGGGCCACAGCACTGCTGGGACCCAACTGGGAGTCCCCGCGGGAGCTCACTCGCCCTTGTATCCAACCGACTTCTCTTTACCTTAATTTTTTTTATTAGTATCTGTTTGGGATATACAAAATTGCATTCTTCTGGGGAAGTTGGACATATTGTTCACCCCCTGCCCTCCCCCCCTGCTGCAAATGCCCTTCCCTAGCTCCTAAATGTCCGCCTCTGCTTCCTATCATCTTGATTTTGCTCTTCAGATATGTCCTTTGGGTTTCTTATGAAATAGAAACCAAGTAATATTTATCATCTGAATTTTATTTATTTAATTATAGTCTTAATATCTTTTCCTAGAAGTGACTCAAGTGTATCCTTCATGGCTCAGCAACACTTTGTCCTCTAACTTTACAGTACTTAGCTCAATCCTTTCATCTGTTGATGGGTATTTCGCAAGCTTCATAATTCAGCTGGTGTAATCTGCACTGCTGTACGTAGAAGACGTTCATGTGTCACTGTGGTGTGGACACTTTACCTCTCTTGGGAAATACCCAGGAGATGACTGCAGCCTTCCACGCACTTCTCGGTTTCAGTTGTTTTGAGGAGTCTCCTACCGAATTCCACAGTGGCTGTCCTACGTTAAACTCCCACCAACAACTTAGAAGACTTCCTTCGTCTCCCCTTCTCACCCACATTTGCTCTGCTTCAAGTCCTTGGCAACAGCCTTTATCACTGGAGCAAGGCAAGAGCTCAGTATTTTTTTTATTGTATTACCCTAATGGCCAAAAATACCGAGCATTTGTTTATGGATCTTTTGACCATTTTCTTTTCTTAAGATGTGCCTGTTCACTTCAGTTGCCCACTTCTTGATTGGATCTTTTGTTGTTTGGTGTGTAATTTTTCCAAGTTGTTCATATATCCTAGATAATATTCATCCATCAGAGGACTAGTATGCAAAGTTTTCCCCCACCAAAGGTGGTCTTTCCGTTTTGTTGGTCATTGTTTTTTGATGTACAAAAGTTTTTAATTTGATATAACCTCCTTTTTGATTCCTAGAACTACTTTTCATGTAACAGAGGTTTTCTTAAGTCCTTACCTATACCTCTGTCTGAAAGTGTTTGTCCTGTTTTTACCATTTAGCAGATTGAGGGTTTCTCTCTTTCCATATCTAGGTCTTCAATCCACTGTGAGTTCACTACAGTTTAAGCAATACAGGTCTACACCCGGTGCTTGCTCTGCCAGGGGTGGCCTTGGCTTCCACTGTGGGTAACACCTCCACTCGTGGACAGCAGTACAGTTCTGGGGTGAATTCGCCAGCCCCCACTTTTCCAGAAGTCCAAGGTGGCTTCAGGCTGAGGACAGTAACTGGAGACTTCTAGACCTCCTTTGGGGATTTTATGACAAAGCCCCTGGAAATCTTAAGAGATACCTCACTCGTGCTTGAGT
>NW_004524896.1:8875-10425 GCF_000260255.1 Octodon degus
GGCCCCCTGGTCTGCCCAGTAGAAGGTGTCTGGTACCTGATAGGGATTTCCAGCTGGAGTGGAGAGTGTCAAGGTATTGTTAGACCCAGCGTCTTTGCCAATGTCACCTACTTTGCCAACTGGATCGAGGAGAAGAAGCAGGCCAGCCCTGAGCCCGACATCGTCTTGGCTCCTACTCAGGAAGAACCCCCTGCCCTGACTGCCTTCGATTCTCAGGACAGTGTGCTTGAGTCCAAGAGTTTCAGAAACCTGATGTCTTCTCAGATGTTCCTGCTGCAGCTCACTTTGCTTTGGAACCTGTGACAGGCCCCAGCACCCTGGTGCCATGTTCCCTCCTGGCTGAGCTGGGTACACCTTGCCACACTTCCCTCTGGCCCTGTCTGTCCATCTGAGGCCAACTGTGCTCCAGAACAGACAAAATAAAAACAAACGGGAAGCGCCTGGCTCTTGTGTCTGTCCCATCGTTGCCAGGCCTCTGGCCCCTCGGGGCACTGAGCTACTCCCTGTGACCCGGCCTCCTTCTTCCAGGGCCAGGGACACATCAAGGGCCAAGCTGGCCATGTGGGAGCTGAGTGGCCCACCTTGGGTAGTTGAACCCCACAAACGCAGTCCTGAATCGTGCCCCGAAGGCCACGTGGATCCTGAGGTCCAATCAGTTGACTAGACCGAGAACTTTCTCAGAACAATGGAAATCTGACTAACGGAACCGGCGCCTGTACTGGCCCAAGAAGGAAAGAATTTTGACTTGAGAAATTAAGCAGTTCATGAGCGAATCCACGAGGCTCTGGAGGCATCTTGTGGAGGCTGTAGCTGGGGTAGAGGGCAGGGCAGTGAGAGGACAGATTTTATCTTTTGTACCAGGAATCTAGCTCAGGACCTTGTGCTCACCAAGCAGGCACTTGTGTGGATGAGCTGTGTCCCTGGCTTGAGAGGGCAGTCGCTAAAAGGCCATTGACTTTTGTGTTCTTGCCTCTTGGTTCCCCATGGTTTTAATAAAGGCTCCCTAACCATTGCTTGGGTGCAAGGGTTGCAGAGTGGTGGGTTGTGAGTGTCCCCCAGCCACCCACAGGCAACTGCCTTCCAAACCCCTGCTACTGTTCAGCTCAAAGGTGTCCCACAAATAGTTCATATGGTCAGAGGTGGGCTTTTGGGAGGTGACTTAGTAATGGGGCTCGTGTAGGTGGCTGGTCAGCAGGAGGCTGGTGGGATGTGGCCTGGGAGGGCCTCTCTCCGTCCCCTGGGCCCCCTTGCCATCTCCCCCCCTGGCAGCCTGGGATGAGCAGCTCTCCTTGGTCCCAGGCCTCCCACTGTGTCCTGCCTGGATCCAGCTGCCCAGGGACTGATAGCAGTGCACTCAGATTGCCCTCGTCTGCTTTAGGTCGTGGGTACTGGGTGGCCATGTGCAGCCCTCCTGCAGCCCAGAAGAGAGCAGGAAGGCTCTGGGGTGACAGGCTTCTCCCACCACAACTGTGCAGGCCTTGGAAGAGCAGCAAGAAGAACCCCAAACACTGGCAAGCTTCCTGTAAATACATTAGACTAACTTTTGCTGA
>NW_004524896.1:10970-12448 GCF_000260255.1 Octodon degus
TATTCATATAATTATAATTCTCAAAGTAGAAAGAGGTAGGCAGTAAATATTTAAAGATTTAAAATTTCTGAATTTAGTTGAACTTATAACATGACATTTCCAAGAAAGATGAACCTTTTGCACAAGAAATTTGAATAAAATCATACCCAGATACACAAAAATGAAATTGTCCAAATCTTATTATAAAGGAAAAAATCATTCAAGCATATATATTAAAAAACTAGCTATGGAAGAACACTACTGAATAGCATCTTATTCTGCATTAGAGAGGAAAAAGGAAAAGAAAAAGAAAAGACTAAGTGTGTAAGAAACTATACTAATTAAAGTGCTGAAAGAAAGAAAAGAAACATCTGTTCTCTTTGAATTTTATAAATATACCTTTGAAAACTAAAAGAAAAATGTTTTCCAGTTATGCAAACTCAAAACATTCTAATACCTCCAGATGTAGCATATAGGAAATAACAAAGAGCGTAATGCAGAAGGCAAGAGGAGTTGCTGTATGTTTCTAGATAATGAATAAAAAGCTCTCAAAATGATAGTTATTCAGGACTATGTAAAATGTATTAGATAAACCCATTTAAAAGGTCATTAAAGATTTCTATGAAACAGTGTCACTCATGTCAGGTTATATGCATAACTTTTTCATATATATGTATGTGTGCGTTTGTGTATAAAAGATAGGGAGGAAGTTATATAAAGTCAATGGAGGAGACCCTCTTCCATCCCCTTGCGATGCCCCCCACCACTCTGTAGCACCTCCCCCACCACGCCCACAGAGGAGGAATTCCTGCCGCGTTCTGGGAACCCCCAGACCCAATCCTAGCCCAGGCCCGGTAAGTGTGTGGGAGAGCTTCCAGCTACCCCGTGTCGGAGGGACCTACTGGTCCCAACCCAGGCGCAGCATGCGTGAAACACTCTTCCACCCCCTTGGGATGGCCCCCATCACTCCGTAGTACCCCCCCACCCTGCGTGCCAAGTAGGAATTTCTGCCGCGTTCCGGGAACCCCCAGATCCAGTCCTAGCCTAAGCCTGGTGAGCGTGTGGGAGAGCTGCCTCTACCCCCTTACTCCCCCTTGTCCCCTCCAGACTCAGCTCAGGCCTGGCATGCAGGCCTGGGGTGAAACCCTGCAGCTGTAATCTCTGCAGAGAGAGTAGGGGACAGAACCACCCAGCTAGTCCAGGAGCAGAACATCTTGCCTGAGGGGCACAACAGGTTCACCCACAAGGGCAGCAGCAGGAAGTAGTGGAGCACAGCAGCCAGACCCAAGCCAGGCACAGCTGGTGCTAAGGTTATAACTGCACCAAAGCTCTACAACAAAGGTCAGAAGACAGTGCTGCACACAATGACGATAAGGAACAAAATGCAATCTCAGAACCCAAGCCCACCCATAACAAGTGCAGAGGACACTAACACAGAATAAATTGGGAATCACACAGCCGAAAGCAATGAATCAATGGCTTTTGAAATAAAGAAACAG
>NW_004524896.1:18743-20144 GCF_000260255.1 Octodon degus
TGGGCTGGGTCTGGTCCCGCCGGCGCAGGGTAGCAGGAAGCTCTCCGCACACTCACCGGACCTGGGCTAGGACTGGGTCTCGGGGCATAAAGCTTTTGTTGTCTTTATTTATTTTTTTTTTTTGAGACAAGGTCCCACTCTATAGTTCAGTCTCTCCCTGAACTCATTATGTTACCCAGGCTGGTCTTGAACTTCTAAACCTTCATCTCAGCCTTCTGAGCCTTGAGATGATAGCTGTGTGACATCACACCTGGTTTAAAACTTATTTGTTTTAAACAATTCAGTCTTAAATTTTGTCTGTGCTAAAAATTTAAGAGACATGAAATCTAACTGCCAATCCCATGCTAAACAAATGAGCACACCTCTTAAGTTTCTGGAGTTCCGATAAGGACAGACATGTATTTCAGGTATATTGTGTAGTGGCCTCAAACACTGGGACTGGATTCTGAAAGACTCAGGTTCTGATTCAGTTATGAAATTGTGACAGATGAGTCCTTTGAACTCTATATGTAACATCTGTGCAACAGAAATAATAATAGTACCTACCATCAAGTTATGGTGAATTTGAGGAAGAGGAGAAATACCTGCCTCTCTCACTTTTCCCCTTGCCAGCTAACATGGGCCTTGGCCAGAAGCCATCTGCCCATCCACCTTGTTTTCCTTGGCTCCGCCTTTACCCCAGTGGACTGGGACAGCTGGCTTCAGTGTCCAGGCTATCTAGTGGTCTTCTCCCTGGCTGTCAGACCACTATCTCCATTCTAACATGAAAATAGCCAGACAGGAAGTGGGCGTCCCTCCCTCACTCCTCCCCATGCAGAGGATTCTGTTACCTTTCGGAAAAAGTGAGGGAGCACTCAGGAGTGTTTAAAATCAGGAATAGTCATACCAGTTACTGCCACACTGTCTCTCAAGTAAATGTTTGTTTTAGAAAAGTGTAATAAATAATAAATTAAAACGAGAGATGAGAAAAAAAATGTCACAGAACTGTCTTGCTACCATGCTGTATATGGTTAGATTTCTAAATTTATGTGTAAAAAATGTAATTGTTTATTCCTATTTTTTAAATTTTTAATGTTTTTCTTCATATTCTGTAGGGGCTTAAAGTTTAACACATCAATACTTGATGGAAAATATCCACTACATGTTATTTCTAAGAGGTTTGATATTCAGACAGATAGTGAGGTTAAGCTCAACAGCCTATGTTGTAGGTTAATAATAATAAGCTTCTCTTCTGGAGGGTTAACAACTAAGTTTGCAGGACAAAAATTAGAGAAAAAGAAAGGCTGCAAGGAAAGTCAACATTTTGGCCCTAGCCTTTCAAGATCAGTGAGGACTCAGGACATAAGAGAACCTATACTCTAACATCTTGTAACTCAGTTGTGTCCAAAATTTTCTGATCAA
>NW_004524896.1:20679-22282 GCF_000260255.1 Octodon degus
TATAGATATACAGCTACTTTCTCTTAATTCACTGAATAGAGAGATTCGTTCTAATAGTGTTTGTGGACAGGATATCATGTCTGCATCTTGTACTATGAATAACCACTAAGAAGACAACAGTATGCAATGTATTAATTATTGAAACTGTCCCACTATTTGGCTTTGAAACTGTCTCATTGCTATTTGTTTCTCAATAAAATTATTTTTAAAAATAAAATAAAATCAGGAAAAAATTATGGAGAAAAAATTTAAAAATTAAGATTAAGCAATATTCAGAAAATTAAATACTAACCAATTAAAAATTAAATGTTTCCAAACAATTGAACTAAGAAAAAATTTTCATGATAGTAAAGAAGTACTAAGAATAAAACATAAGATAAATACTGGAATGTAAATGACCACCACATCTAACAGTTTGAGGATAGGATATCAAACAAAGTTCTAGTGTGCCGTGGACATGGATAATGTCCATAGTGGCCAGGTGTCGCTTGTGGGACTGAGCTACTGCTATTTCCTTGATATCCACCCTGTAGACTCAGATGGAATCATGACCGATAGGATGCAGAAGTCCACATTTGTAGAGGATGCTGATGGAAATATCTTGTTGCTGTATAAAAAGAATAACTGAAAGATAGCTTTTGTATGCCTCTTATTCTCCTGTGTTTAGTTGTTTGCCCTATTTGGTGGGTTCTTTCCATTCTCATTCATGCAGTTGTGGTTATTTTCTCTCTCTTGAGAACATCGTTTAGTAGTCTGTGTAAGCTTGGCTTTGTCATCATGAAATTCTCTGGTTGTTCTTTGTCATGGAAGTATTTCACTTCTCCACTAAACTGGAGAGTTTTTCAGGGTATATCAGTCTGGGTTGCAGTTTGTTTTCTTGCAAGACTTGAAGTACTTTGCTCCATGCTTTTCTTACCTTGATGAATTATAAAGAGAAGTCTGCCATTATCCTGATGGGTTTTCCTTTAAATGTGATCTGTTCCTTTTCTTTAGCAGCTTTTAAGTTACTGTTCCTGTGCTGAATTTCTCAGATCTTGATTATTATGTGTGGGTGTGTTTTTAATTGGATTGATGTTATTTGGAGTTCTATATGATTTGGTTGCCTGAATATCAGATAGGTTCCCCATATTTGGGAAGTTTTCTGCTATTATTTCTGCCCATATTCTTTTTATATCATTTGTATTCACTTCTTCCTTCTCATTGATGCCTATTAGTCTCACGTTATTCATCTTTGCATGGTCTTGCAGGTATTGAATGATTTTTTCCTGCATTCTAGGTGTTTTTAAGAGATCTTTTCTAACATGTTCACTACCTGCAATGGTGTCTTTAAGGTCAGAAAGTCTATTTTCACTTTCCCTCAAACAGTTTTCCCAGCGTGTGATTGAGGTTTTAATTTCCTGTATATCATTATGAATCTGTTTCATGCAATTTATTTTTTTCCTGTAATGCTTACTCAAGGATTCCATCATTGTTATATTCTGCTCCTTATTTATCAGAGTCCTTTTTAGATGTACTTAGTACATCTTACATTATAGTTATCATTTCTTTTTTACTTGAGAAATTATTTCTTTTTTCCCAAAATTTTATTGATAAACAGCAATGA
>NW_004524896.1:50795-51823 GCF_000260255.1 Octodon degus
ACATTATCCTGTGTACAAACAGAAATGCACTAAGTCCATCCCCAGAACAGAAGCCACAGCTATGTTTTGGGTGATGTTTCCTCTTCTAACATTTCATACCATAAACACTGCAACACAGAATATAAAATACATAACCGACATTGTCTATTAGCATTATGTTACACAGAAAGAAATTAAAGATACTTGCTTATTATGATGTGTATATGCACAAGGTTATTAACAAAATAGGAAGGTAAAATAATAATTAGGGACTTTGCTTCTGTCATTGGTCATGGGTTGGAGCAGATATTTATAACCTCCTTCTACTACCCATTTTGTATTCCCTTGACTTTCAGTAAGCACCTTGCCATGTCTTGCTTCTTTCCTCTAATTCTGAAGGTTCTGGAACATTTATTGTAGCTCCCCTTGGACCTTAATGACAGGACATGGTAACTGGGAGTACCCGTTACACTTCTCTTATTGCTGGGCCAAATGCCCAACACCCAAAATGAAGGAAGGAAGGGTTTAATTGGCCTCTCACAGTTAGAGGTGGTTTCTGTCTATGCTCAGCTGGATCCAAGGCAGACTGACACATGGCAGAGGGCAGCAGTTCATGGCAGGCAGGCAGCAAGACATCAAGAGCAAAAGAAACAAGGAGCAGAGCAATGGCTCAGAGAGCAAGTCTGTCTCCCTTGAGCTGCACTCAGGTTATCAGCCCCAGGCTGGGTGTAGCACTCACAGCCATAATCCCAGCCTTGGATCATGAATTAATCACAGACTCTAGAACTGCACCTCTTTGGGAGAACAAATACACACAAACCATAGCACCACTCTTCTTTGTGTGCTAGGTAACTCATGGTGTGGGGGCTGCTGCCATAGGCTCACATGAACTACTGTGTTAGGGTAGGAACTCAAGTGACCTGGGAGTCGTCCTCTAGCAAGGCTGACTCTGGCTAACCTGCCGTTCTGCTACTTCCTGACTGCCAAATGGGTCATGTCCACTGCCTGCTTGGGAGGTGAAAGCATCCCTGGAAGTCATCCCTGCACCC
>NW_004524896.1:54708-55897 GCF_000260255.1 Octodon degus
CAGCTCAGACTCATGATGATCCTCCTGTTTTCAGCCTCCCCAGTGCTCGGATGATAGGCATGCGCCACCATACCCAGACGGGGTCACCAGCGCAGCGCCCCTAGGGTGCAGGGCGGGCAAGGCATGCAGAACTGGGGATTGAACCCTGGTCCCTGGGCTTGCCAAGGCAGGTGCTTAGCCCACTGAGCTATCCCGCTGTGCCTTCATTTATTTTGTAAGGCTTTATGAACCCTTCCCACACTCTCATAAACTTCTCTCACTCTTTTAAAATCACTGCTAATGCTCTTAGGCATTTTCTAAATTCGTAAACCTACATAATGTTAACAATGTGTGCATACTCTAGGGTTCTGCAAAATCTCATTATAGAGCAAAAAATCTGTGATAAATAACTTAGATTAAGATTTTTTGACAGCCCATAAAACAGAGTCCCTGGAAGGTGAACTGCAACGGCAAAGGACTACTGTACTTCTAATGTCACTGACACCTCTCAAGCCAACCACACTGCAAATAAGACCCACTAACCCTAGCCCTGCATCCCAGAGCCCAAGGACTAACACCCCAGCCCGTCTCAAGCTGTTCAGCTTGTCCTGATTTACCTTTCACACAGAACCACAAGAATCGCTCTGGTCCGCGGTTTCTCGTGCCCCCTTCCTGCCTCCTGATCACATATGGTACTTGTCCGCATGGCCCTGCATGGCCTGGGATGGTCCCCTCCTGTTGGAATGGAGAGAAGTAAGAACTGCAGTGGCATTGGCTTTTCTGTATCAGCTCACCACTGGGTCACCTCCGCAAATGAAAATCCAGCAGGTAGATTTTAGCACAGTCTGAATATTGTCAGTGTGATGGCCCAGGAAGAACTCCTGCTGTCATTCATGTCTGAAGATCAACTGCTGCAGAAATCTTGCCCAAGGGACAGCAGGCTTTTGTTTTATGAAGATCTTCAAATGACTGGCCAATAAAGAAAATAAAGAGGCAACTTGATTACTCAGAGTCCATCAACTTACAAGGCTAGTTTATCTGAAAGTGCCTTCCCCGAAACATGCCAAATAGTTTTAAGCCAATATCAGAGAGGTGGGGGCAAGATAGCAGGGTGGTGCGCTGCACAGGAAGAGCCTCTCCAAGAGCTGCGTCCATACACCAGAACAGGGCACCGTGGGGAAGGCCACAGGTGGGGAGGTGAGTCCCCTGC
>NW_004524896.1:57247-60742 GCF_000260255.1 Octodon degus
TCTCTCTCTCTCTCTCTCTCTCTCTCTCTCTCTCTCTCTCTCTCTCTCTCTCTCCACCACTCCCTCTCATTTGCTTTTTTTGGTGTTGTTATAGTTTTTTCTTTTTTTCCCTTAATTGTTTGATCTTGTTTTTATATGAGCATGAACAGAGTTTCTAGCCTCTTTGTGGTTCTGTCCTATTCATTTTAGCTCTTCTTTCTCTCTTACTCTCCCGACTTCTGTACCAGTTTCCTGAAGTTAGCATGGCCTCCCGTTGTCCCCTAAACTTATTTCTAATCTCTTCCTCTTCTTCTACTTCTTTATGTGCTCCCTAACTCTTTTTAAATTTTAACCATTGGGGGGAAATTGACACATTAAGGACTTGGATACTGCATACATACAACTGTCTGACTTGCTTAATTTTCTTATATAAATTATAAGAAATTTGTATAACCTTATATAAAGGTAGCAAATTAATGGTTACCTCAGTTTGTCTCTTATTGACCTTCTCCACGTTATTGTCACTGTTTCCACTATAGCCAAAAGTGACATAGGTGTTCTAAACAGCTGTTCTTCCTGCTATTCCAGGACTGAGATTGACTAAGGGTCACAGAAGATACTATAGCACAATACTGAAGACCCGTGAGCTGGGCCAACCAGGCCGCAACTTCTCAGCCCCAACAGACTGAAGATTCCAGAACTATACTGAGTAGGAGTGGCGATAGAGGACAACCTTGTTTGGTACCAGATCTGAGAGTAAAAGGTTTCAGTTTTTCCCCATTTAGAATGATGGTAGCCATTAGGTTGTCATAGATGGCTTTTATCAGATTGAAGTAGAGGCCATCTCTTCCAGTTTTCTGTATGACTTTGAACACGAATGAGTGTTGGACTTTGTCAAAACCTTTTCTGCATCAATGGAGACCATCAGACCGCCATGACATGCACACTGTAGGAAAACTGTTGTGTTTCTGAGATGTAAAGAAGCCCGAAAGCTGACAAGAAACAGCAAGATGAGAATACTCAGAGCCCAGTAAGAAGAGAGGAAAGTGGTGCTGCTGATGGTGGAAAGAATTAATTAAAAAGTGCTATTTATCTTATGACTATGAGAATTTTGGGAAATAGAGTGGAACAGAAGAAAGTGAACACCTACTCTATAGAGAGATGAATGACAATGCTACCAGGAGGCTGGAAGATAAGGCTTGCTTCCCAAACTAGGAAGTCTGCCAAAGAAGCAGTTGGACTTCTAGACCCTCATACCCCAAGCAGAAGACTATCTTCTGCAAACCTCAAGATTTAGGGGGTTTGCTCCCTAGAAAAATAAAAACTTCAGAGAATTTAGGCAGGAACATAAACATAGGAACAGTGAACAGTAGAGTTAAATGAAGGTCTACTCTGCTGGTAGGGCATGAGGAAAAATGAATGTCATACATAAAATATTTTTAATAAGGACAAATAAGAGGGGGCTGATGAGTAGCTCAGTGAACTAAAGCACCTGCTTAGGCAAGCTTAAGCAAGTGCAGGGACCATGGTTTGATCCCTGGCACCACATGCCATGCCAGCCCTCACCCCAGGGCAGGCTGAGCTGGCCAGCATTGGGTGTGGTGGCTCACCTCTGTAATCCCAGAACTAGGAAGGCTGAATGCAGGAGGATCACTATGAATCCAAGCTGCACAGTAAGATCCTGCAACAACCAAATACATTTTTAAAAAAAGAGGCTTTTCAACATCAGTGCGCAGACAGAAACGTCAAAACATAATAACAGCATTTGCAAAAAGTTTGCTATTTTATCTGTCCCAATACCCAGTAATTTGAAGTGACAAAGTTTGAGTGCTAGTCTCTTAAAATGTCTCATAGTTTTACTACATATATAAACCTGGGTAATTATAAATAACAAAATATCAATATAGGATACTAGCTTTTGTGGTATATTTCAACAGTGAAAAACAGAGTTATAATGTAATTTTCTGCTAGAAATTAGAGGAAATATCAAAAGTTGAAATTTAATACACATTTTTCAAATTTTTGTTACTTTAAAAATACTAATTTTAGGATTCAGTGAATATTATTCTTGACTAACTGATAAACTATGTAGCTATTGTGTTTTTGATCAAAAGTCTTCAAATGCAGTTTGAAATTTTAAAAAAAAGAAATGATCATGTGGTTTTTATATGTGGCTCTATTGATATAGGGTATTACATTTATAGATTTGTGTATATTGAACCATCCTTGCATCCCTAGGCTGAATCCTACTTGGTCATGGTGTATGATCTTCTTGATGAGTTGCTATATTCTATTTGGTAGGATTTTTTTGAGGATTTTTGCATCTTGTTCTTTCCTTTTGCAGCTTCTTCCATTTTAAAATGTCTATGATGTGTTTTTGGATCTTATTTATTCTTTCCACTTCTCACACTAGAGAGACACTATGTTGTTTACACATGTACATGGATCTCTTAGAAAACTCCTCCTGGCTTAAGGACTGGACAATGAGGAGAGGGCAAGGAGAAAAGCTGGGAAACAGGACAGGGGCAAAGCCATATATTTATATGCACAAGATGGGCAAGGCAATGATCCTGAGAAACATCAACAGGTTTTTGAAACTACCAGTTAATTGGTAGAATTCTCACCCTGACTAACTATATAGGATGATACTTGTGAACCAAGCAACTGCACTGAAGAGAGCAATGTGTAATAGAAGGGTCATGCTTGGAATGCCTGTCATTCTGGTTTTCTAAATAAGTACTTCTTGTCAGGACATAACAATTATTACCATACTGTATCTCAAGTAAAAGTTGTTTTCCTTTAACTGGATAATAAATGAAAAAAAGACATAGAAAAAGAAAAAAGAAGTCACAGGACTATCCTGTTATAATGCTATATATGTGTGGATTTCTAAACGTCTGTGTAAAAATATGCAATGGTTTATTAATATTCTTTAAATACATTTCAATTTTAAAATTTTTTTCCATAATTTTATTGAGAAATGAATAGCAATGAGACAGTTTCAAATCAAATTGGTAGGACACTTTCAATAATTAACACATTGCATACCACCTTCCTAGAGGTTATTTGTTATACAAGATGCAGACATGATATCCTCTTTACAAACACTATTAGAACAAATCCCACTATTCATTAAGAGAATGTAACTATATATCAATCTGAACCATTTTGAATACACAGATACAAAATGGACATTCATCTGTATCCCCTTTTTTGTTTAGTTCAATCATTTGAATATTATAGGTGTGTGAACTCAGCAAAATATTCTAAAAGATTCCAGTAGCCCATAATAGTATTGGGTCTTCTGCTTGACTGGCAATGTAAGAAATTGTTGACCTGAGTCCCCTACAGCTCAACATAACACTATGGCATATCTTCTTTTATTTTTTCTTTCACCAAATAACATACTGCATATATTCTTCTTAGTGGTTAATTACTGTACAAGATGCGGACTTGAGATCCTACTTACAAACACCATTAGAACAAATCATTCTATTCATTAAGAGAATGCAACTA
>NW_004524896.1:80754-81672 GCF_000260255.1 Octodon degus
CCAGCCAGAGAGCACAGTGGACTAAAGCACCTGCTTAGGCAGGCAGAACATCCGGGGTTCAATTCTCAGCATGCTGTGCGGGCCGCGCCCCTCGGGCACGCTGAGATATCAACTGAGATGGGGCGGCAGGGCAGTGGGGCACACACCCGTAATCCCAGCACTTGGGAGGCTGAAAACAGCAGGAATACCACAAGTCCCATCTGGGTAGTGAGAACCTGGAGACCTTGTACTAAATACATGAAAAACTCACAAGTGATAGCAATGTAAAATAAAGTTATAATTCTAGCTGATTTTCTATGTTTATACACACTGGAAAATAAATAAATATGCATAGCAGTGCAACACCATCCGAAAGAAAATGATGTAAAAATATTTGCAACAATTAATATTATTACATTTAATGTCATTTTCTTGAAAACCACAAACAAATTCTTTACCATATCAAACAAAAAGGCAAATTCAGATTAGAAAAATCATGTGCTAACTCCGGCTTCTTACAGCAAAAATAATGAAACGAAAGCCTGACCCAAGGTCAGGTGAAGCTGAAGGAGGAGAGAGAAATTCCCAATGCGCAGGAGATTTGGGACCAGTTCATGTTCTCTGATAACCAAAGAATGAATTTTAGGAACAATGAAAGTTAATAGCAGGATCTATTTATTGGGGGAAAGAAAGCTTCTATCAGAGACAGGGGCCCTGAGTGGGTTACCAAGGACCCCACCTTTTATAGGGATATGTATAGAGCAAAACCAGGAGGTGAGGTGGGCCCAAGGTGGGAACTATGGGAACTCACTCAGTGGGCATGACTGAATGTGGTCAACCAGCAAGATTATAAGTGTCCAGGTAAAATGGATTAAATGAGGATTAAATGAGGAAGCAAGCCAATAGCGAGAGGCATGAATACCGGACGGGGCTTTTCCC
>NW_004524896.1:83027-84338 GCF_000260255.1 Octodon degus
GTTTACCTGATTTTGTATCTGATGGCTGTTATCTGACAGATTAAAACACCACATGTTTCTTATCTTTTACATCCTTGATGGTGAAACAATAGTAAATAATCTATGACAGTCCAGTTGTCTAATATAGCTTGTCTATGTTCTTTTTGTTCTGCATTGAGTAGGGCGATGGCTTGAAGTGGCATTAAGAGCTTTGGCCACATTACAACCCAATTGCTTCACATGCTTTTCTGCCATTTCCCCAAAGTATAGGTTTCCAACAACACTGAGCATCATAGCATAGGCGTCTGCGTCAGACAGGAAAGGGACTTTATCATTACAGTCAGGAGGAAGAGGGACGTTAGAAGCTTGTCTCCTTTTGCGGGGTGATGATGTTTTTGGGTGGTGCAGCATCAAATCATCTTGAGATGGAAGAATTACAGTCAGCCTGCTTAAACAACAGGAGACCCTATCCAGACAAGCTGGGATATAGCTAAAAGTATGTCCATTACATGTGAAAAACCATCCAGTGGGAAATAAGACATTACCATTTATATATGGATACTTTATAAAACTAGAACCATTTAGAAATCCTAATGATCTGTGACAACTTTTTTCAGTACAGTTTACAAATTGCACACAAGTTTCATTTAAAGCAACTAGAGTCTTTGGGGTGACAAAATGTAGGGCACCAGGTGGTACATCACGTGAGACAGGTCCCCAGTTAGCCAAGTCATAATATGAAGCAACTTTAGAAATGTGCTTTAAAAAGGCTAAATTTCTAATATCTTCTACAGGCTTGCACACTGGTCTTAGGCATGAACTCAGCACATAATGAAGATCTAAGGTTTGTTCCAAGCAGAAAGTTGACAAATGAAGAGTATTTGTCATCTTTACCCACATATTATCATGGGAATTAATTACAGGTACAGCAGGTATGGCCGACAGCACATGAAATGCAGGTATTACATAATACATGATAAGAACTGAAAAGAGAGTTAGGCCAGATCTATATTCTGGCATACTAAATTGACCTTGAGCAGATCAGGCATCTTTTTGATTGACCATCTTGTTGAGTCGTTGTCCATTGCAGCTGGCTTAATGTGGGTGTGATGAATCCAGTGTCCCCTTCCAGCTACCTTGACTGAGGTGGGAGTGCTCAGGATGACAGGAGAAGGTCCTACCCAGTGAGGTCCCAATGTGAATGGATCCCATTTGTTTTGGGTTTTTTTTTCCCACTTTTTAATCCACACCAGAGAGCCAGGTTCTGCAGCCAGTGGACTGTCAAGTTGTTCTCGTCTTGAATGTTGACAACAGAAGAGGGAGTGTGTAGCC
>NW_004524896.1:85448-87472 GCF_000260255.1 Octodon degus
TGGGCATTTTTAATCTTATGTCCACCAGTGGTTAATAGGCTGCGTTCTTGATAGATAGCTCCATGTACATGAAGGGTAGCAAAGCATACCTGCTATCAGTGTAGATGTTTCCCTGCTCATTTTGTCTCCAGCAGAGAGCCTGGGTTAAGCCAATGAGCTCTGCCTGTTGGGCAGATGTCCCCTGTCCCAAAGCTTGGGCCCAGATCACTTGGTCTTCTGTAACCACTGCTGTCCCCCATAAAGTACCCCATTTAGGACAAAACTGTTTCCATCAGTGTACAAGGTAGCATCAGGATCATCCATAGGAATGTCTGTGAGGTCCCCTCTCAGGTGTGTTTTTGCATCAAGCACCACAAGACACTGATGGAGTGGGGCCTCAGGGTCACCATCTGGTAACAAGGTGGCTGATTTAAGGCTAGAGTGGACAAGAACTTAATACAAGCTGGGTCTAAGAGCAAAGCTTGATATTGTACATTCCATACATTTGAGAGCCATCTTTCAGGAGGGCTTCTAAGAAGGCTCTCAACTGCATGAGGAGCCATGATTTGGAGCTCCTGGCCAAACGTGAGCTTAGTAGCTTCCTTTGTCAAAATGGCAGTGGCAGCTGTGGCTTGCAGGCAGTTTGGCCAACCTGCCACAGTGGGGTCTAATCTCTTAGACAGGTATGTTATAGGTCTTTTCCAGGGCCCCAAGTATTGGGTTAGGACCCCTTTAGAAATGCCTTTGCTTTTATGTACATGGAGCTGGAATGGTTTTGTCAGAGCAGGCAAAGCCAGGGCAGGAGCCGAAGCAAGGGCTTTTTTAGAACCTCAAAACCTTCTTGTTCAAATTCACTCCAACAGTTTCCCTCTTTAGTCCCCATCAGTGCTGGCATACAGAGGCTGGGCAATTTCAGCAAATCCTATGATCCAGACCCTGAAATATCCAAGGAACCCCAGAAATTCTCTTACCTGTCACTTGGTGGTAGAAACAGCAATTTTTAATATAGCTTCAATCCACTTATTAGACAGAGTTCTTTGTCCTTCCTGTAGCCTATAGCCCAAGTAGGTTACCTGAGATAGGCAAAGCTGAACCTTCTCGGCAGAGACTCTGTAGCCCATTTTATCCAGTTCTTACAGTAAGTCCTCAGTTGCCCCTTTACACAAGTCATAGGTGTTACAGGCCAACAGAATGTCATCAACGTATTGTAACACAGTTATTGGGGATGTTCTCCCCGGAAATTCAGCAAGTCTGCTCAGTGCCTCATCAAACAGGGTTGGTGAATTTTTATAGCCCTGAGGTAATCTGGTCCAGGTTAATTGGCCATTTTCTCCCATCTAGAGGTCCACCCATTTAAAAGCAAAAATGGACTGACTTACCGGAGCCAATGGGATCATAAAGGAAGCATCCTTTAAGTCTAGGACTGTGTAGAAGACTCGGTCCGGGGGCAGCAGACTCAAAAGTGTATATGGTTTGGGGGACTGGGGAGATGGCTCAGTAGAATAAGCGCTTGCCTGGCAAGCACAAGGGCCTGAGTTCAATCCCCAGTTCCACCAAAAAAAAAAAGTGTATATGGTTTGGGAGTGGATAGTTTCCACTCTATGGTTTACTTCCCGAAAATCCTGGACTGGTTGTAATCTGTGTTTCCTGGCTCCTGGACTGGCAACAGGGTGTGTTCCAAGCAGACTTATAGGGTACTAAGATGTCCTCCTTTTTGAGTCTCTGTATATGGACACTTATCCCTAACCTGGCCTGTAGGTTCAAGGGGTATTGACGGACACAAACAGGAGATGCCCCAAGTAAAAGAGAGATCCTTACTGGTGGCTGATGGGCAGCTAGTCCAGGGGAGTTATTTTCAGCTCATACCCCCAGTCTTTCAGATGTCCATTTGACAAGCAAGTCGGAAGGGATCTCTTTGGGTCCCTCACCTGCCAGCAGCAAATGTTCCTCAGTCAAAGGGTAGGTGTATAGAATGGCAGAGGGTAAAGGATTCTCTTCCCCAAGTGAAATCTTTATAGAATTTTCTTGGAAAGAGATTTCTGCTT
>NW_004524896.1:88282-94084 GCF_000260255.1 Octodon degus
AGAAGCTGGCGATACTGATTGAGACCCTCCTTACCTCTATGGGAATTAGAATATCACTTAGGATGAGTCAAAGGGAAGGACTGCTCTAGTCGTACAGGATCTGTGGCCAGTTGGCAATCTGGGCCCAAAATTAATTTTTGTCCAAACCCTTGGAATTGCTCTTGTTCTTCAGATGTGAAGAGGGTCTGTAAAAGCTGTTGGCAATCATCCCAAGTGGGCTGATAGGTGAAGAGAACAGATTCCAGAAAAGATATAAGTCCTTGAGGGTTCTGAGAGAAAGAGAGGTTCTGGTTTTTCCAGTTACATAAATCACTAGTTGAGAAGGGGATACAAACCATGAAAGGGCAGTCATCTCCACCCAATTGTTCATGGAGAGGAAGTACTGAGGCTGGGGCTGAGGTGGGAAAAAGATCAGGGTCAGATGGCGGGGGCTGAGAAAAGGGCAGTCAGCTATGGGTGTTCAGCAGACTCAGAGGAGTGGAGGAGTCGGGGCTAGCTAAAAGGTTAAGGGAGGGACGGGACAGTTTAGGGTAAGGAGGGGAGTCGGGGATTCAGATGTTGGGGGCAGCACAGGTGGCCTTTCAGGACACTAAGATCGTTTTCTGGAGCGGCGGCCAGCGCCACTGTACCAGAGGCGCGTTGGTATGATGCCCAGGCACGGCGACAGTTCTTCATCCACTTCAGAGTGTCCTGTAATAAATCTATCCATGCTTGGACATATGGGACTTGATCAGGATGTCCCAGCTTTCCAAATATGACCCTGCAGACCTGATAAGCAAGGAAGATGTTGAAAGGCCACACAGACTCTCATAAGTGGGGCCACTCCTGTCCGCACAAGGTGCGGAGAGTCCCCGGGGAGACAAGGTTTTCGTAGTCAGCAGCTCGCCATCGGAATTCCTGGAAATGATCAAGAATATATTGCAAAGGCGACACAGAAGCAGAAGCAGACTGACCCATGGTTATCAGACAGACAAACGACAATCAGCCGAAACACACAAAAACGAAACAGAAACACACCTGAGACTCCAACCCTTCACCACGGAAAGGAGTCAAGTCCGGAGGTGATCGCTGCGTCCAGCACCTCTTAGGACTCTCAGAGGGGGCGCCCCGACAGAACAGACACAGATGTCTTACCGGCAAGATCTTTCAGGTGGCTCGGTCTAGTCAGTCCGAATAATAGGATTTATGAGTTTTTGGAGATCCTCCCAGGGCCAGAAATTTCCCCTGGGGAAATGGATTCCAAAGACTCTGGTTCCTATGATTGATCCCCAGTAAAGGGGATCCCGGATGAGCCCCCAAATCTTATGGGTCCCACTGCATAAGAGCCAGATCAGCCAGATAGAAATTTGAATAGAGCCTTTCATTTACTGAGCTCAGGTCTGTCAGCCACTTCTCTCGCGGGAGAGGGCTGATCGGCCCCGAATGTAGGCAGCAGGCGGGTATTTGTAACAGAAACTACATCCAGTTTGGTAAGCGAGTTTGTTATCTCGTGCAGAACAACAGAAGACTACATTCATTTGACACAGCTGCAAACTCTTCGTAACTAAAGGGTCTTTCACAGCTTAGTCATAAGTGCATATTTTACAACATACATCTTAAGCTGAGCACGATCCAAGAGATGGTTAGGGAGGGAGCTTGCTGCCTTGACGAGAAACAGTTATTTATTGTTCAACAGGCTTGAGCTGAGACAGAGAATACATTTCTTAGAGCAGATAACAGGAAGCACAAGGGTTTTTTAATAATTTCCCGCAGTTAAGGCACAAACTTCTGTTAACCCTTTACATATTTATGCTCCTCAAAGGAAAGCGGGACAGAAGAGTTCTTCTCCACCACTGAAGCGGTTCCCGGGTATTTAGCTAGAAACGCCAGCCTGAGAGGCGCCGGTATATTCCACGTGCAATAATTTCTTGGCAGCAAACAACAGTCTAATCCTGGAGCACACTGAGGAAAACAAGGCCTCCCCAGTCTTCCTGCTTCTCTGAGCCTCAGTCACCGAGAGCTCAAGGTCCCGAGGGCCGCCGCGTGTGTCCTGGACGGCCGAGGATGGCATGCCGGTGTCCTGCGAACCCTCTGAGCACACGCGGACGCCGTGAGGGGCTCTCAGCTGGGTCCCGCGGGCGCCTGGAGCAGACCTGCAGTGCAGCGCACTCGGATGCCCTCCTCGCAGCCTCCTGCCCACCCGCCGCCGCTCTTCTGGGCGCTCTTCCTCCTGCCTGGGCTCTCGGCGGCCTCCCAGCCTTGTCTGTTTGCAGGCTGCGGCTTCCTCCGAGTTGCCCACCTCCGCAGACTGGTGCATGCAGGGCCCTTCCCGTGCGGCTGCACCGCCACCTGGAATGTCCCCGCTCCTGGCTTTCCTAGTAACCCTTTCCTGAGTTTTCCTGCAGCAGGTTCAGTGCTCCGAGGCCTTCTGCTGTGTGGCCACATTCCCGTCCCCGCTTGGGGACCCTTGGACATCCGCCCTTCCACCTCTGTCCCCTCAGGCACTGCGGAATAGTCAGCGGTAGTGGGCAGAACCACTCGGTCCCCGCTTCACTTCCTTCCGCCGCCAGATGTAATCTCTTCAGAAATGGGACTACTGCAGCTGGCAGGTGCACACTGAACCAGCCAGGGTGGCCCGCAAACCCTGCGGAGCCCTTCACCCCTGCAGCCCCCTGCCGCCCTCTCCTCCTCCCCTCACCCCTCCACTGCCCGTGCCCCTGAGGGGAGGCCCCCAGGCGACCCCAGGCAGGCTCACCAGGCCTCTGCCTGCAGCCTGCGCTCTGCCTCTTCCTCCCACTGGCTCATCCACAGCCCGGCCCGCCCCCTCGCGGCCGCCGGGGCCACTGCGCCTTCTCATTTTTCTTGGTACTTTTGACCTGGGTTTTTATTTTTGGGTTTTCTCTCTTACTGCTAGTAGTGCTTTCCTCTAGCCATAATTTATTGCGCACGTTAAAATTCTGTGGCCCATCTCCTCCAGTAATGGTTTTTCAAGTGGCACACATTTTCTGTTGGAGGGTTTTATTTATTTATTTATTTTTGTTCTGGGATCAAGTGCTTATGCCTCCGAGCTATCTGCACGAACCTTCCTGTTACATTTTTCGAGTACGACGGCATTCTGAGGTGGGTGGTGGCCTAGCATGTGTGCACAATTCCACAGGGCCTGTCGCTTTGCTCTTGCTCACTAGGGAAACACACATGGAAGCCTGAACCTCTGGGGAGCTCCAGCAGGGCCCTAAGCACCGGGCACCTCCTCACTCCACTGTGCGGCCCACCCCAGGCAGCTTCCACAATCAGGGATTCAACTTAAATCCTTGGACGAGGGGCTGTGGCTCAGGCCTGGGCTTAGCGAGCCGGCATTCATTCAGCCTTGGTTTCAGCAAAAGTTAGTCTAATGTATTTACAGGAAGCTTGCCAGTGTTTGGGGTTCTTCTTGCTGGTCTTCCAAGGCCTGCACAGTTGCGGTGGGAGAAGCCTGTCACCCCAGAGCCTTCCTGCTCTCTTCTGGGCTGCAGGAGGGCTGCACATGGCCACCTAGTACCTACGACCTAAAGCAGACGAGGGCAATCTGAGTGCGCTGCTACCAGTCCCTGGGCAGCTGGATCCAGGCAGGACACAGTGGGAGGCCTGGGACCAAGGAGAGCTGCTCATCCCAGGCTGCCAGGGGGGGAGAGGGCAAGGGGACCCAGGGGACGGAAAGGGGCCCTCCCAGGCTGCACCCCACCAGCCTCCTGCTGACCAGCCACCTACACCAGCCCCATTACTAAGTCACCTCCCAAAAGCCCACCTCTGACCACATGAACTATTTGTGGGACAACTTCGATCTGAACGGTAGCAGGGGTTTGGAAGGCAGTTGCCTGTGGGTGGCTGGGGGACACTCACAACCCGCCACTCTGCAACCCTGGCACCCAAGCAATGGTTAGGGAGCCTTTATTATTGGTAGCCAAGAGGCAAGAACACAAAGGTCAATGGCCTTTTCACGACTGCCCTCTCAAGCCAGGGACACAGCTCATCCGCACAAGTGCCTGCTTGGTGAGCACAAGGTCCTGAGCTAGATTCGTGGTACAAAAGATAAAATCTGTCCTTTCACTGCCCTGCCCTCCACCCCAGCTACAGCCTCCACAAGATGCCTCCAGAGCCTCGTGGATTCACTCATGAACTGCTTAATTTCTCAAGTCAAAATTCTTTCCTTCTTGGGCCAGTACAGGCGCCGGTTCCGTTAGTCAGATTTTCATTGTTCTGAGAAAGTTCTCGGGCTAGTCAACTGATTGGACCTCAGGATCCACGTGGCCCTCGGGGCACGACTCAGGACTGCATTTGTGGGGTTCAACTACCCAAGGTGGGGCACTCAGCTCCCACATGGCCAGCTTGGCCCTCAGTGTGTCCCTGGCCACGGAAGAAGGAGACTGATCACAGGGAGTAGCTCAGTGCCCCGAGGGGCCAGAGGCCTGGCAACGATGGGACAGACACAAGAGCCAGGCGCTTCCCGTTTGTTTTTATTTTGTCAGTTCTGGAGCACAGTTGGCCTCAGATGGACAGACAGGGCCAGGGGGACGCGTGGCAAGGTGCTACCCAGCTCAGCCAGGAGGGAACATGGCACCAGGGTGCTGGGGCCTGTCACAGGTTCCCGAGCAAAGTGAGCTGCAGTAGGAAGATCTGAGAAGACATCAGGATTCCGAAACTCTTGGACTCAAGCACACTGTCCTGAGAATCTAAGGCAATCAGGGCAGGGGCCCCTTCCTGAGGAGGGGCCAAGGCGATGTCGGGATCAGGGCTGGCCTGCTTTTTCTCCTCGATCCAGTTGGCAAAGTAGGTGACATTGGCAAAGACGCTGGGTGCCACAGGAGATTCACAGCCTGAACTCCAGCTGGTAATGCCTATCAGGTACCAGACACCTTCTACTGGGCAGACCAGGGGGCCCCCAGAGTCTCCCTGAGGAGAGAGACGACACAGACAGTGAGACGGAGACAGGCAGGCGCACACACTGCCCACAGTGGAGCATCAGTGGGCTCCAGGGCTTGCCACTGCCTGCATGGGGTACTTATCAGAGGTACCTTGAGAACTTTAACAGTTGAGGCACCAGGGAGGTGACAACTCCTGGGTTACTACGTGCAGAGTAAGGCCCCAGAGCCCCATCTCACACACCTCCAAAGGGACCCTGGGCATCGCTCAAGTTGGCAGTCGTGGGCCAGGAGAATGAATGAAGGGACTCTTGGAGCCTGACATCAGCTCTCTGCCCTCCCACGCATGAGAGAGGACGGGCCTCCAAGGTCCATGGGGCAGGACAGTGCGGGAGGACAGTGACAGGACAAAAGGGTAAGGGTGGCCCTCTGGGTGTAGATGGTATGAATGCACTGAAGCCTACAGCTTCATCCAATAGTGCAAATTAAGCCCTTTTCTTTGCATGCTATTTGTCCACATTTCTTTCCTTTTTTTTTGTTTGTTTGTTTTTGTTTTTGTTTTTGTCCACATTTCTTTAAAGGTACAAAGAAAACAGATGAGATGGGTGGTGCTGTTTAGGGAGTCTGACATCTTAGGCTGAGCTGAGCTCAGGGAAGATTTTAGAAAAGGGGCTGTGCAGAGTACAGAGAAGACAGCGGGGAGACACAGTTACTCTAGGAGCAGGGGGGTGACCAGGCCATGTGGAGTCTGAGGGACCTCACTTACTCTGCAGATAGATTTTTCAGTTTTGCGTGATGCAGCACACAGCATGTCCTCCTTTACCGCGTAGACAGGACCAGGGTAACCCTCGGGCGGAGGTGGGTACATCCAGGCACAATCGTCCTGACCCATGAGAGTCATCTTCCCCTGCTGCAGCCGGAAGGG
>NW_004524896.1:97885-99129 GCF_000260255.1 Octodon degus
ACTCAAGCACGAGTGAGGTATCTCTTAAGATTTCCAGGGGCTTTGTCATAAAATCCCCAAAGGAGGTCTAGAAGTCTCCAGTTACTGTCCTCAGCCTGAAGTTACCTTGGACTCCTGGAAAAGTGGGGGCTGGCAAAGGTCACCCCAGAACTGTACTGCTGTCCACGAGTGGTGGTGTTACTCACAGTGGAAGCCAAGGCCGCCCCTGGCAGAGCAAGCACCGGGTGTAAACCCGTATTGCTTTAACTGTAGTGAACTCACAATAGATTGACAACCTAGATATGCAAAGAGAGAAACCCTCAATCTGCTAAAAGGTAAAAAACAGAACAAACACTTTCAGACAGAGGTATGGGTAAGGACTTAAGAAAACCTCTGTTACATGAAAAATAGTTCTAGGAATCAAAAAGGAGTTTGTATGAAATTAAAAACTTTTGTACATCAAAAAACAATAACCAACAAAATGGAAAGACCACCTTTGGTGGGGGAAAATTTTGCCAACTAGTCCTCTGATGGATGAGTAATATCTAGGATATATGAACAACTTGGAAAAATACACACCAAACAACAAAAGATCCAATCAACAAGTGGGCAACTGAAGTGAACAGGCACATCTCAAGAAAAGAAAATGGTCAAAAAGGTCCATAAACAAATGCTCGGTATTTTTGGCCATTAGGGTAATACAATGAAAAAATATGGAGCTTTTGTCTTGCTCCAGTAATAAAGGCTGTTGCCAAGGGCTCGAAGCAGAGCAAATGTGGGTGAGAAGGGGAGAACGAAGGAAGTCTTCTAAGTTGTTGGTCGGAGTTTAACCTAGGACAGCCACTGTGGAATTCGGTAGGAGACTCCTCAAAACAACTGAAACCGAGAAGTGCTTGGAAGGTAGCAGTCATCTCCTGGGTATTTCCCAAGAGAGGTAAAGTGTCCACACCACAGTGACACATGAACATCTGATATGTACAGCAGTGCAGATTACACCAGCTGAATTATGAAGCTTGCGAAATGCCCATCAACAGATGAAAGGATTGAGCTAAGTACTGTAAAGTTAGAGGACAAAGTGTTGCTGAGCCATGAAGGATACACTTGAGTCACTTCTAGGGAAAGATATTAGGACTATAATTAAATAAATAAAATGCAGAAGATAAATATTACTTGGTTTCTATTTCATAAGAAACTCAAGGGGCTGGAGAGATGGCTCAGTGGTCTAAAGCACCTACTTAGAACAAGCTTGGCAAAGCATTGGGGAC
>NW_004524896.1:99270-108662 GCF_000260255.1 Octodon degus
GACAAATCTGAAGAGCAAAATCAAGATGATAGGGAGCAGAGGCGGACATTTAGGAGCTAGGGAAGGGCATTTGCAGCAGGGGGGGAGGGCAGGGGGTGAACAAAATCAGACAATATGTAGGTCCAACTTCCCCAGAAGAATGCAATTTTGTATATCCCAGACAGATACTAATAAAAAAAATTAAGGTAAAGAGAAGTCGGTTGGATACGAGGGCGAGTGAGCTCCCGCGGGGACTCCCAGTTGGGTCCCGCAGTGCTGTGGCCCCCTGTCCACCCCAGAGGCCTGAGCAGGCAGGGCAGGACTGTGCTGAGCATCTCACCCACCCAGTGCTCGACTGTGCTGCCGACCTTCAAGGGTTGAGGGGCAGGGCTGGTCCTGCAGGGCAAGGAGCTCGCTTCATGAGGACATAGTGAGCAGCATGCTTTTTTTTTCTTTTGCCCTTTGGATTTTTGAGATGGGGTCTCACTGGGCAGTGCTAACTGGCCCTGAGCTCACTTTGTATCCCAGGCTGATCTCAAATTTGCACTGATTCTCCTGCCTCAGCCTCTTGAGTGCTAGGAGTACAGATGTGAACCACCATGCCAGGCTGAGCAACACGTTGGAAAGTCATCGTACATGGGTCATCACACAGGCACCTCCAGACCCCACCCCCGGCCTCCCCGTACCCATCAACCTCTGTGAACAAGTTTGGAGGGCGTGGCCTACAGCCTTCCACGAAGAGCTGTCAATCTCTGGGAAGATGTGCCCAGGACACCTTTCACTTTTCAGAAAAATTTCTGTTGTTGTTTTTTTGTTTTTTTTGGGGGGGCTGCACAGCCCATCCCCGGGGTGACACTGGTGTGGCATATGGTGCCAGGAATCAAATCGCTGTGCCTACACTTTGCCTAAGCTTGCCTAAGCAGGTGATTCAGTCCACTGAGCTGTCTTGCTGACCCCATCCTGAACAAATTTTAATGATGCCCTCATCTCTCCTTGTGTTTACCCAGGAAATAGGAGCGAGCCCTGCACTCGCCTGGACTTTGTCCTTCTCAAATGGTCACAACAACACGAGGGAAGCAATGGGGATGGTTGGCGTGGCCACCCTGCTCCCACCCACTTGACACACACTTGCTCTTTTTTTCTACTTCATGGTAGAAAAAATATTCTTTGACGTTCTCTGAGTCTGTGACAGGAGAACTTCTCTGACCAGACTCTTGTACAACCAGAAGAAATTGTTCTTAACCAGGGGGAACCAGCCTGAGAAATGCCTGTGCTGGAGGCTGGGGTCCTGACTTTCATTATGTCCCTCAGCAGGGTGGTTCCTGGCCACTCTGAATCCTAGTGCAATCTTTCCCTGATGCTCGAGGCTGCTCAACCTGATTTAGGACTAAGTGGGATGTATGCACATTGGCTTTGAATGAAGAGTTCCTCCTTGCAATTGTTTCCTTGTCCATCCATGATTCAAACACAATTTGATTGTATGTAAAAACAAACTAATTCATCAAAAATGTTAACTCAAAAAAAAAATAGTGAAGTTCTCATGTACACCAAAGTTCAAAGCCATTTTAGCAATTATCATAAACTGTTCACAGATTAGAAACAGCTTAACAGTAGATCACAAATTTAACAGGTATGATAAGGTTCTTGGGGAAAAAATGATAGAATTAAGATGCAATTCCACTTGCTAAATTATGGTTTAGTCAGCTATAGGTTGGTGAAGGAAAGCCAATCAAGCCCGCCCACCTCTGATGGAGACTTAGTGAGCCCTATCCCACACCGCCTCCGCTATTTCAGGAGCCTCACGGCCCAGCACCCAACCACCCCCATCCTGGGTACCTTGCTGGCCTGTGGTTCCCACTCACCATCACAGGAGCCTTCCTGAGCCTAAAACACAGCGCACTTGACTATAGTGGGACCCTTGTTCACCCACATCCCACAGCCCCACTGTCCTTGCTGAGCCTCAGTGAACTTGGCAAGCTTCAAAAATGTCAAAATGAAGGAACAAAAGGCAATCTCAGACCTCCTGAGAGATAAATTTCTGAAATGATAACAACTGAAGGAAAGAAACAATAGCAGGCTGTAGGAGACATCAGACCAGAAATAAGCTCTCAGGTAAAAAGGAAATGAACAATCATGAAAGAATTGATCAGCATAGCTAAACAAAACACAGATAAAAATAGAGGAGAATAGAAAAATGATACTAACATTGAATGTACAGTACAGGACAGAATTAGAATGTATGAAAGAGATTCAATCTGATATCCAGGAAATGAGAAACTCCATAGAATGTTGGTAAAACCACTTGAATGAAACTAAAGATACATTTTCAGACCTTGAAAATGACCTTGCAGCTAGAGATCATGATGGAAAGATCTCTCAAGAATAACAAGGAAGGGATGGTTAACAACCTAAGTTTGCAGACCAAAATTTGAGAGAAAGGAGGGCTGCAAGGAAAGCCAACATTTTGGCCCTAGCCTTCTAAGGTCAATTAAGACTCAGGACATAGGAGAACTTGTACTGTAATGTCATGTAATTCGGTAGTGTCCCAAATTTTCTGATCAAGGAGATTATGGGGCCAAAGAGGAAAATGATCGATGATGTAGAGTGTGCCTAAGGAGAGTCACATGGAGAAAAAACATTCTCACAGGCTTTCACAGAGAGCACAATGGCCAAGCAATGGCCGTGACTCATCCACATGGCTGACACTGACAAAGGTTCTACAATCTGAGATACAGGATCTCAGGATAAGTCCTGAGGGCATTTCACTGACCTTCTCAGACCCAAAAGCTACAACTCTTGTTGCATAGTGTCTGCTTTACCTTGGTCTTAACCATCCAGCAGAAAAGTATAAAAATGAAATATAAGAAATAAAGCCATGCTGTTATGTTGAGCTGTAGGGGACTCAGGTCAACAATTTCTGACATTGCCAGTTAAGCGGAAGACCCAATACTATTATGGTCTACTGGACTGTTTTAGAATATTTTGCTCAGTTTACACACCTATAATATTCAAATAATGGAACTTAACAAAAAAAGGGTATACAAATGAATGTCCATTTTGTATCTGTGTATTCAAAGTGGTTAGGATAGATATATAGTCACATTCTCTTAATGAATAGAATGATTTGTTCTAATGGTGTTTGTAAATCGGATATCAAGTCTGCATCTTGCATAGCAATTCACCACTAAGAAGAATGTATGCAGTGTGTTAATTATTGAAACTGTCCTACCGATTTGATTTGAAACTGTCTCATTGTTATTTGTTTATCAATAAAATTATGGCAAAAAAATAAAAAATTTAAAAAAACAAGGAAAGAGGGAAGGAAATTTCAACAATGGCAATATGATGCAAAGAAAAACAATACAAAATAAATAAATAAATAAAAATTTGGGGGGCTGGGGAAATGGCTCAGTGGAATAAACACTTGCCTGGCAAGCATAAGGGCCTGAGTTCAATCCCTGGTTCCACCAAAAAAAAAGAAAAAAAGAAAAAAAAAAGAAAAAAGAAAAAAAAGAAAAACAATACCAGATTGATAGGTGTCAACAGAACAGCAGGACAACGAAACACAAATGATATAAAAAGACTATTTGTAAATGTAGTAGCACAATATTTCCCAAGCATGGGGGAAGGAGCTGAAATACAGTTAAGTATAAATAGAAAGGCCATTTAATATACTGAGCTGTAAAAGGCTCAAGTCAACAACTTCTGACATTGCCAGTCCTATGGATAACCCACTACTATTATGGACTGCTGGACTATATTGGAGTATTTTGCTGAATTCACGCACCTACAATATTTAAATGGCAATGGAATACCCATCTCTGACAAACCTAAACAAACAAGGGGATATAAATGAAGGACCATTTTCTCTTTGTATACAAAAAATAGTTAGGATAGATATACAGCTACTTTGTCTTCATTCAATGAGAAGAAAGAGTTGTACTAATAGTGTTTGGACAGGATATCATGTCTGACTCTTGTACTATGAATAACCACTAAAAAGACAACAATATGCAATGTGTTAATAATTGTAACTGTCCTACAAACCTGTTTTCAGACTGTCTCATTGCTATTTGTTTCTCAATAAACAACATAATAAAAAGAAGAAATAAAAATATAAAGAACCCAAAAAAATGAAATACAGTTAAGTGAGATATAAACAACTCCAGTTAGCCATAACCAAAGTAAATCTATAAGCAGAAACATAAAAATGAAGATCCCAGAATTTAAGCATAAGAACAGATTATTAAAAACTGTTAGAGTGAAGAAACAGATCAAACACAGTGAAAAAAACTATTATGGTATATGTCTAGGTGGCCCTCCAAAGCCTCCTGCAGACAGAGGGCAGCTTCTGGAGCTTGTAATGGATTACTGTGGGTGTGGAAGCTGCACCAGCCCTGCGCAGGTAATCTGCATTAAATCTAAGGAGGACAGAGAAGCTAGATAGCTGCCTGAGCTGCTGCCACTCACCGTCCTCTCTGCACCTTGCAGCCAACATGAAAGGTTGCTCTCTGCCTTGTGCCACTCTGCCTCGCAGCCAACTGACTGTGGACTGAAACCTCTCGCAAGTATGAGCTCAATAAACCTTTCTTTCCTTCATGTTGGTGGCGGGTACTTGTCCCAGCAATAAGAGAAGAGTAACTGAGACAAAGTACAACACAATCATGGCATATCCCTCAACACAAACCATCAGATCAACAAGAGCTAAGAGTCAAGATCAGGTCCTGAAACAAAACAACTTCTCACCCAGATTGATGTAGCCTACAAAACTATCTATCAAAAATAATGGGGCTTTATGGGGCTGGTGAGATGGCTCAGTGGTCTAAAGCACCAACTTAGAACAAGCTTAGCAAAGCACAGGGACCGCGGTTCAATCCCCCAGCACCACATGCCAGCCCGCCCTGCCCCCTGGTGGGCTGAGCTGGCCACACACACACACACACACACACACACACACACACGCATGCAAATAAATAAATAAAATTAAAATAATAATAATAATGGAGCTTTAACATACATCCATAAAAAAAAAACCAACTGAAGACATTCCTGTCCACCCAACCATCCTTAGAAAGAGGACTGACAGATATTCTAGAAAGAGACAAACCCTACTACACCTTCAAGAACAGCAATAGAAGGGAAGCACCAAGCAGTGCAAGCAATCAAACAGAGAGGAACAGTAGGGAACCTACAGAAGGACATAATATGACAAAGTGAGCCTGTATAAGTGAGTGATACCCACTGATGTAAATGACCTCAATACACCAATCAAAAGAAGCAACCAGACAAAGAAAGAAAATCCAACTATACGCTATATGCTTATCCAACTATAATACATTTAACTCAAAAGGAAATTCATAGACTGAAAGTTAAAGGATGGAAAACAATAATTATGCTCAAATGAAAATGTACATACAATTTACCAGAACCGGTGGGATGCAATGAAAGCAGTCATAAAAGAGAAATTTATAGCAGTGACTTCTCAATTCAGGAAGATGGAAGCAGACCAAATAAGCAACATAATACTGCATCTCAAGCCCCCACAAAAAGAAGAACAAGTCAAGCCCAAAGCCCAAAGACAGGAAGTTATAAAGATTAGAGCAGAAATTAATGCATTAGAGACAAATAAGGCTATACAAAAAATTAATGAATCAAAGAGTTGACTCTTTGAAAATACTAATGAAATTGACAAACCCCTAGCCAACCTTATCAAAAAATAAAGTGAAAACAAAAAATTCAAATTCATGAATTAAGGAATGAAAAGGAAAAAACACTACAGATTCTATAGAAATTCAGAATATCATCAATACCTACTTAAAAATCTTCTCTCTCTCTCTCTCTCTCTCTCTCTCTCTCTCTCTCTCTCTCTCGGTGCATAAATGTATTTGATAAAGGGTCTCACTACACAGCTTGAATTCACAGTGATCTTCCTGTTTTCAGCCTCCCCAGTGCTGGGATTACAGGCATGTGCCACATTGCCCAGTTTTGCTGGCAGGCTCAGCTGGCAACTGAAAAAAAGACCGGTATGACATGCAGTGCTGGAGATCCAACCCTGGTCCCTGTGCTAGCTTAACTGGGTGCTTAGTCCACTGAGCTAGGTCTCCAGCCCAAAAATCTGCCATCTCATGGGATGGAAAACACAAAAGACATGAACAGTTTCCTAGATACATAGGAATTACCAAAGCTGAATTAAGAAGCTATAAAAATTCTGAATAGCTCAATATTAGTCAATGAAATTTAAAATGCAACCAAAAGCCTACTGCTGAATCCTAGAATAAACTTAGAGAACATTTAATGTGCACTCTTCTCAAATTCTTCAATGAAATTGAAAAAGAAGCAATTCTCCCAAATTCATTCCTGCAGGCAAGTATTACTCTGAACCAAAACGAGAGAAACATCCAACCAAAAGGAGAACAAAGGCTAATCTGTATAATGAACATAGTTGCAAAAATCCTCAGTCCATTACAAGTAAACAGAATGAACAAATCATCAAGCAGACTGTACCTCACAACCAAGTGGGACTCATCCCAGGAATGCAGGGATGATTCAATATATGAAAATCCACAAATGTAATATACCACCTCACCAGAGCCAAAGACAAAAATCACATGATCATCTCAATAGATGAAGAAAAAGTTTTGACAAAGTCCAGCACTCATTCACGATTAAAAAAAAAAACTTACAGAAAATCACAAAAAAAAAAAATAGCCTTTACCTAGCCCTGATAAAAGTCATCTATGACAAACCTACAGCAAACATCATACTAAATGGACAGAAACTGAAAGCCTTAACTTCAAGGCTGTACCCCATCAACACCTCCCTTCAATGTAGTCCTGGAAACATTAGCCAGGACAATTAGACAAAAGAGAGAAATAAAAGAAATAAGGATCAGAAAGAAAAAAGTAAAATAATCACTATTCACAGATGACATGATGCTCTATGTAGAAAAACCCCAGAAGTCCAGCAAAAGACTTGTAAATGTAGTAACCAAATTCAGTAGTGTAACAGGATTCAAAGTCAGCACTTGAATATCAATAGCATTTCTGTATACAAACACCAAACATACCAAGAGAGAAGTTAGGGCAAACACATCTTTCTCAAGAACATCCATAATGAAAAAGAAATACTTAGGAAGCAGTGTAACAAGGAAGTAAAAGATCTATACAGTAAAAATTATGGGACTCTGAAGGTAGAGATTGAAGAGGATTTCAGAAATTGGAAAGATAACCCTAAGTACAGGGTCCTGAGTTCGACCCCTTGTACATAAAAAAAAGAAAAGAAAGAAAGAAACAATCAAAGAAAAAAAAAACAAAAACAAAAGCAAAGTAAAACTAAACAAAACAGAGAGATGTTCCTTGCTTGTGGATTGGAAGAACCAACATAGTGAAAATGCCCATACTTCCAAAATAGTTGCACAGATTCAATGCAATCCCAATTAAAATGCAATTAGTATATCTCACAGATATAGACAAAACATATTTAAAATTTATCTGGAACCAGAAAAGACCTTCAATGTCAAAAGGTATGCTGGACAACAAAGGAAAGGAAGGGATATCACAGTACCTGGCCTGCAAGTAGACTGTAAAGCTGCTGGGGTAAAGTCCTGATGCAACTGGCAACCCAAAAACAAAAACCTCAGACCTGAGGACCAGTGGAGCAGATCAGAAAATGCAAACACAACAACAAACACACCAAACATACTGAAAGAGAGATGGTCTCTTTAATAAGTGGTGCTGGAAAAATGGCTTTCCACATGTTGAAGGCTAAATATAGATGTATGTCTATCTCCATGCCCTAAACTAAAGTCAGAATGGACCAAAGATTTAAATATTAAAACAGAAATACTAAATGTACTGGAGGAGAAAGTAGGTAGGAATCTTGATGGCATAGGGGTAGGCAGAGAGATCACACACAAACACCAAACTGCATGGAAAATGCTTTAAAGAATCAACAACTGGAATATCATCTTTTTACAAAGTTTCTGCTCATCAAAAGAATCACCAACAGAGTGATAAGAAACCTTATGAAGTGGAAAGCAATTAGGGAAGACAGTCCTTCAGACAAAGGACTCTCACCTAGAACAATTAAATCAGAACGCCAAAATGTAGGACTCAATCCACAAATGCACATCTGAGATGAGGAAATACAAATGGAATAATAAATATGTGAAACAAATTTCTGGCCAGACAGATCAGTGGACTAAAGTGCCTGCTAGGGCACAGCACAGTGGCCAGGGTTCAATCCCCCAAGTGCCATGCCAGCTCCATCCCCAGGGAATGCTGAGACAGTGATTGACACTGGGCATGGTGACCTCAACCTGTAATCCCAGTGCTTGGGAGGCTGAAAACAGGACAATCACTATGAGTCTGATCTGTGTAGTGAGACCCAGGAGACCCTGTCATGAATACAAAAAAGAAAAACAAAAAAATGTTCAATATCACTTGTTTTTTGACAAGTGCAAATTTAAAAAACACTGAGATTTTTATACTTTTCTACTGGATGGTTAAGACTAAGGTAAAGCAGGACCTATGTAACAAGAGTTATAGCTTTTGGGTCTGATAAGGTCAGTGAAATCCCTCCAAGATTTATCCTGAGATCCTGTACCTCAGATTGTAGAACCTTTGTCAGTGTCAGCCATGTGGATGAGTCACAGCCATTGCTTGGCTAATTTGCTCTCTGTGGAAGCCTGAGAGAATGTTTCTCTCCATGTGACTCTACTCAGGCACACTCTACATCATCGATCACTTTCCTCTTTGGCCCCATAATCTCCTTGATCAGAAAATTTGAGACACAAAAGAATTGCATGATATTACAGTACAAGTTCTCATATGTCCTGAGTCTTAATTGACTTTGGAAGCTAGGGCCAAAATGTTGGCTTTCCTTGGAGCCCTCCTTTTTCTCTAATTTTTGGTCTGAAAACTTCAGTTCTTACCTCTCCAGAAGAGAAGCTTATTGTTATTACCATAGAGCCTAGGCTGTTGACCTTAACCTCACTATCTGTCTGAATATCAAACATCTTAGCCATAACAAGGAAAAGGTATTTTTCATCAAATATTGATATGTTAAACTTTAAGCCCCTACAGAATATGACAAAAACATACCTACAGCCATCAGACAAGAGAAAGAAATAAAAGGAATAAGAATAGGCAAAGAAGAAGTTAAATTATCTTTATTTGCAGATGGCATGATACTTTACTTGGAAGACCCAAAAAACTCCAACAAGAAGTTACCAGAATTAATACAGAAATTCAGTACCATAGCAGGTTATAAAGTCAATACCCAAAAGTCAATAGCATTCCTCTACACAGACAACGAACACACTGAGAGGGAAATTATAGAAACAATACCTTTTACAATAGCACCGAGCAAAATGAAATAACTTGGAATTCATCTAACTAAAGAAGTCAAAGATC
>NW_004524896.1:111111-111614 GCF_000260255.1 Octodon degus
GTGTGTCTGCTTTATTTCACTTATGAGTATATCTTCAAGTGGCATCCACTTCAATATAAAGGCTTTGAATTTATCATTCTTTATAGCTGAATAATACTCCATTGTGTAAAAATACCACATCTTTTTCAACCATTCCTCATGTGATGGGCATCTTAGTTGTTACCAAGATTTGGTTATCACAAATTGTGCTGCTATAAACATAGGTACACATACATCCCTATGGTATGATGTTTTCAGATCCTCCAGGAATATTCCCAGTAGAGGAGTAGCTGGTTTAAATGGGATTTCCTGTCCAAGTTTTCTAAGGAGTGTCCACACTGATTTCCATACTGGTTGCACAAGTCTACACTCCCACCAGCAGTGGAGAAGGGTTCCTTTTTCCCCATAGCCTCTCCAACATTTGTTGTTGATTGATATCTTTATGATAGCCATTCTTTCTGGGGTGAAACAATATCTCAATGTTGTTTTAAATTGCATTTCAAGGATGGCTATTGAGATGGCGC
>NW_004524896.1:112138-113293 GCF_000260255.1 Octodon degus
TTTTATCACAGTAGCCTTGTAGTATAATTTCAAATCAGGAATTGTAATACCTCCTCCCTTGTCTTTGTTGCCCAGAATTTCCTTTGCTATTCTAGATCTTTTCTGGTTCCAAATAAATTTTAGGAATGATTTCTCTAGCTCTGTGTGGTATGTTGGTGGTAATTTCATAGGGATTGCATTAAATCTGTCCAGAAATTTTGGGAGTGTGGCAATCTTCACAATGTTGGTCATTCCTATCCAGGAGCAGGGAATATCTTTCCATTTTCTGGAATCCCCTAAGATCTCTTTTTTCAGAATACTGTAATTTTCCTTGAAACATCTTTGACTGCTTTAGTTAGACTAATTCCATGGTATTTCATTTTCTGTGGTGCTATGTTAAAAGGTATTGTTTCTCTTCATTCCCCCCCATGTGTTTGTTATCTGTGTAGAGGAATGCTATTGACTTTGGGTATTGACTTTGTATCTGGCTATGCTCCTTAATTTGTATATTAATTCTAGTAACTTTTTGTTGGAGATTTTTGGGTCTTCCAAATAAAGTGTCATCTAGTCTGCAAATAATGATTATTTAACTTCTTTGTTACCTATTCTTATTCCTTTTATTTCTCTCTCTTGTCAGATAGTTCTAACTAATGACACCAGAACTATATTGAATAGGAATGGTGATAGAGGACATCCTTGTCTTGTACCAGATCTGAGAGTAAAAGATTTCAGTTTTTCCCCATTTAGCATTATGTTAGGTATTGGGTTTTCACAAGTGGCTTTTACCAGATTGAAGTAGAGGCCATCTTTTCCAATTTTCTGTGGGACTTTGAACATGAGTGAGTGTTGGACTTTGTCAAAAGCTTTTTCTGCATCAATTGAGATGATCACGTGGTTTTCAGTTTTGACTCTATTGATACATTCATAGACTTGCCTATATTGAACCATCCTTGCATTCCTGGGATGAATCCTACCTGGTCACGGTGTATAATGTTCATGATGATTTGCTGTATTCTATTTCCTAGGATTTTTTGAGGATTTTTCATCTTATTCTTCCATTTTACAATGTCTATTTTATACTTTGGATCTTATTTATTCTTTCCACTTCTCACACTAGAGACACACTATGATGTTTACACATGTACATGTGGTTTATTTTACTAATGAATATGGTCT
>NW_004524896.1:114393-115522 GCF_000260255.1 Octodon degus
GTTCTGTTCTATTATTTGATTATAGACTTTTCCTGAGTTGATCTGTCTTTTGGGGACAGTGATATAATGAGATTCCCAAACACGATTCTATTAGTGCTCATTTGCTTTTTCATGCCTGGTGATACTCGTTTTATGTCTTTGGTTGCATTGATATTTGATGGGTACCGATTGTGACTCTCAGCTCATCTTCATGGATTGCTCCCCTTATAAAGAGGTAGGAACCTGCTTACTCTCTCCTAATCAGGCTTGGCTTGAAACCCTCTTTGTCTGAAAATAGAAGAGCTACCACTGCTTTTTTCTGGGTTTCTGTCACATGGAATACTGATTTTCATCCTCTGAATTTCAATCTATACATCTCTTTTTAAGTTAAATAACTTTCTTTATGTAAGACATTGTTCTATTTGTGGCTTGATCCGTTCTTCCAGTTTGTGCCTTCTGATTGGTGAATTGGGATGCATAACATTGATGGTTGTGACTGATACGCATTGACTTCTGCTTGCCCTCATCTTCCTGTTGTTGGTTGCCCCTCCTTCTTCTCCTCCCTCTATTTTTTTATTTACCTTCCCTGGTGGATTCCCTCTGTTAGGGTCATGAGGTTGTAGTCTTTGTTATTTCTTTCCATAATGTCCTGCAAAACATTTTGTACTACTTGTTTGGTGCTCATAAATCTCCTCCTGTTGTTGTTGTCATAAAAATATCTTATTTCTCCATCAGTTTTGAAAGACAGATTTGTGGGGTACATCAATGTGTCTTGAAGTTTGTTTTCCTTTTACCTTTAAAACACTTCCCACTTCATTTCAAGGGCTCCTTGACCTGTGGGTTTGTGCTCTGAAGACAGCCATGATTTGGATGGCTTTCCTTTATAGGTGGTTTGTTTCTGTTTTCCAACAGTTCTTGAGACTTTTTGTTGTTGTTGTTTGTTTTTGTTGTGTTAGGGTTTTTTTTTCTTTGTTGGTTGGCTTTCTGTTTTTGTTTTTGGAAGAAGCATGCACTGAGCTCAGGTCCTTGTGCTTGCCAGGGAAGCACATATTCTACTGAGGCAACTCCCCAGCCCCCGTTCTTGAGCTTTTGATCTTGTGTTGAATTCCTGGAGTCTTATGTACTATGCCTGCCTGTAGACTTTTTTTTT
>NW_004524896.1:116402-118100 GCF_000260255.1 Octodon degus
GGTCTTTGGTACTGTGCTATAGTATCTTCTGTGACCCCTAGCCAATCTCAGTCCTGGAATAGCAGGAAGAACAGCTGTTGAGAACACCTATGTCACTTTTGGCTATAGTGGAAACAGTGACAGTAACATGAACACAAACTGAGGTAACCATTAATCTGCCACCTTAACTGATATGAGGTAGAATGTTGTTTACAGAATAAAATTAAGCAAATCAGAAAGTTGTATGTATGCAGTATCCAAGTGCTTAATGTGTCAATTTCCCTTCAGTGGTTAAAATTTAAAAAGAGTTGGGGAGCACATAGAGAAGTAGAAGAAGAGGAAGAGATTAGAAGTAAGGTTGGAGGACAGTGGGAGGCCGTGCTGACTTCAGGAAACAGGCAGAGAAGTCAGGAGTGTAAGAGAGAAAGAAGAGCTAAAAAGAATGGGACAGAACCACATAAAGGCTTAAAACCCTTTTCACGCTCATATTAAAACAAGATCAAACAATGAAGGCAAAAAAAAAAAACTATAACAACACCAAAAAAACAGATGCGAGGGGGTGGTGGGGAGAGAGAGAGAGAGACAGAGACAGAGACAGAGACAGAGATAGAGACAGAAAGAGAGAGAGACAGACAGACAGACAGACAGACAGACAGACAGAGACAGAGACACAGACAGACAGACAGACAGGTCTGGTCCAAGCCCAGGTGCAGAGTGTGTGACAACCACTTCTACCCCCTTGGGACCCATTTCACCACTCTGCAGCCTCCACCCACCCACTGAGTGATAACTTCTTCAGCGTTCTCAGGACCCCAAGATAGCTCTAGCCCAGGACCAGTGAATGTTTGGGATAGCTTCTGGATACCCTGAGCTGGCAGGACCTGTGTGGACCAAGCCCAGGCACAGCATGTGTGAGACACACTTCCATCCCCTTGGGACCCCACCACCACTCTACAGTCTCCCCTATTCCCACCCAGTGAGTGAGAACTTCTGCCACATTCTTGGAACCTCCAGATCCAGCCCTAGCCCAAGACCGATGAGTGTGTGGGAGAGCTTCCTCTCCACCCTACTCCACCTTGTCCCCTTCAAACTCAGCTCAGGCCTGGCATACAGGGCTGGGGTGAAACTTTGCAGCAGCAGTCCTTCCAGAGAGAGTAGGAAACAGAACCACACAGCTAGTCCAGGAGCAGAACATCTTGCCTGAGGGGCAAAACAGGTTCACTAACAAGGGCAGCAGCAGGAAGGAGTTGACCACAGCAGCCAGACCCAAGCCAGGCACAACTGGATAAACTCAAACTGTGTAGATCTGCACCTGAATTTCAGTAGGTGCTAAGGTTATAACTGCACCAAAGCTCTACAACAAAGGTCAGAAGACAGTGCTACACAAAATGACAATGAGAGGAGCCAAATGCATCTCAGATCCCAAGCCCACCCATAACAAGTGCAGAGGACACTAACACAGAACAAATTGTGAATCACACAGCTGGAATCAATGAATCAATAGCTTCTTAAATAAAGAAACAGCTGCAGAAAGGTATAGAGAAACTCAGATTCGAAATGACAAAAGACATCCTTGAATTAATAGCATCTGCAGTAAAGAATCAAATGCAGAAACATATGGAGGAAACCCAAAGCCCACCCAGAACAAGTGTGGAGGACACTAGCTCAGCTCAAATGTATGAATTAATAGAGTCAAAAGTAAATAAGCAACAGCAGAAA
>NW_004524896.1:118289-119088 GCF_000260255.1 Octodon degus
AATCTGAAAACAACTCTGCAGTAAAAGAATAACTGCTTCTAAAGAAGATATTGATTTAAAAAAATAGAGAAGATTTTTAAAAAGACAGATTCCTTGAATGAGCAATGCAGGAAAGAAATAGATCGCATGAAGCAGAGTCAAAGAGATATAGAGAAACTTAAAATCTCAATCACAAGCTTGCAAAATCGTTTGAGTGAAAGTGAAGACAGAGTTTCAGATCTTGAAGATGCTGGTGCAGCTAGTGAAAAGGTAAGAAAGGATCTGTTAAAAACAACGAGGATGCAGGAAAAAATAATTCATCACTTGCAAGATGATGCAAAGATGAACAATGTGAGACTAATAGGTAACAATGAAAGAGTCAATACAAATGATATAAAAAGAATATGGGCAGAAGTAAGAGCAGAAAACTTCCCAAATATGACGAAACAATCTGGCATTCAGGTAACTGAAGCATACAGAATGCCAAGGAACTTCAACCCAATTAAAAACACATCAAGACATATAATAGTCAAGATCCCAGAAATTCAGTACAAGAATAATATACTGAAAACTGCTAGAGAAAAGAAGCAGATCACATTCAAAGGAAAACCCATCAGAATTACGACCGACTTCTCTTCACAAACCATGAAGGCCAGAAGAGCATGGAGCAGAGTACTTCAAGTCCTCTAGGAAAAAAATTCCACTCCACACTACTATACCCTGCAGAACTCTCTTCCAAGTTTGATGGGGAAGTTAAATGCTTCCATGACAAAGAATAACTAAAGAATTTCATGATGACAAAGCCAACCCTAAGCAGGCT
>NW_004524896.1:123336-124440 GCF_000260255.1 Octodon degus
ACAACAGAAAGAAATAAAAGGAATAAGACTAGGTAAAGAAGAAGTTAAATTATCTTTATTTGCAGATGATATGATACTTTACTTGGAAGACCAAAAAAAAAAAAAAAACCCTCTACCAGGAAGCTATTAGAATTAATACACAAATTCAATAGCATAGCAGGATACAAAGTCAAAATCCAAAAGTCAATAGCATTCCTCTACACAGATAACAAAAACACTGAGATGGAAATTAGAGAATCAATACCTTTTACAATAGCCCCAACAAAAATGAAATAGCTAGGAATTCATCTAACTAAAGAAATCAAAGATCTTTTCACGGAAAATTACACTTTCTGAAAAAAGAGAACATAGAGGATTTCAGAAAATGGAAAGATATTCCCTGCTCCTGGATAGGAAGAACCAACTTTGTGAAGATGGTCATACTCCCAAAATTGTTGCATAGATTTAATGCAGTCCCCATCAGACTACCACAAACATACCTCACAGACCTAGAGAAATTATTCCTAAAATTTATTTGGAACCAGAAAAGACCTAGAATAGCAAAGGCAATCCTGGCGAACAAAGACAAAGCAGGAGGCATTACAATTCCTGACTTGAAATTATACTACAAAGCTACTGTAATGAAATCAGCATGGTACTGGCAAGAAAATAGACCTGAGGATCAATGGAATACACTAGTAGATGCAGAGGCCTCTAAGAACGCACTCAGTCACCTGATCTTCGACAAAGGGGCCAAACACACTTACTGGAAGAAAGATAGTCTCTAACAAATGGTGCTCTGCGTTCTGGGCTCAGCCGTTCCTCTCCCAAATGGGTCCTCATCTAGCGCTCTCTGGAGCTGGATGGCTGAGCCCTCCGCGCTCACCGCATCCAGAGCGCCCTCCGCATCTGCTGCTCTCTTCCCCTGCAGCATCTCTCTGTGAAGGCCTCTGGGGTCCCGTGTTAGTTTCGATCCGCTCCTCTGGCACGGGAGCATCTCAGGGAGAACTCGCCTTCCGCTGTCAGCTTCTTCACGGAGGTTTCTCTCTTCGGCCGTCGTGGCTTCCGTCCTGGGTGCAGGGGACTCACCTCCCCACCTGTGGCCTTCCCCACGGTGCCCTGTTC
>NW_004524896.1:128601-131581 GCF_000260255.1 Octodon degus
TGTGGGACTACACGCTGACTGGATGGTTTGAGTTGGTGACTGGGGACTTGGAAAGAGCATGACTGGAAAGTTGGTGACAAAGTACTTGGAAAAGAGGCATGTGTATACAATTCTCCATACGAGTGTAGGATGTAAAGATATGTATGTCCCAAACAAATGTTCCCCAAAAGTAAGCTCGACAGAAGAGGACTTTAATACTTAAGTGGATAGGACTACTGATCTCTGGATAGGAGTCAGCCCTTTCTTCAGGCACCCCTGTCATTGCCTGATAGGCTCGTGAACAGAGTGGCTTCTCTCGTGGCAGACATGGAGGGTATGTGCAGGCTTGGCACTGTAGGCTTTCCCTTGCCAAGGCTGATATGGCGACAGCTGCTGCTGAGTGTCCAAAGCGTCAGCCGCAGGATGAACACTGAGTCCCTAATGTGGCACCACTTCCCAGGGTGGTCACACTGAGACCTGGTGACAGGTTGGATGTATTGGCCCTTGGCATTGACAGGGCAGCACTTTCGTTCCACTTAGCCCAGACACTTATTCTGCACATGAGTTTTCCTTCCCTGCACGCAAGCCTTCTGCTAATACGACTGCGCTTGGACTCACGGCGCACCTTCTCTGCTGCCTTGTTGTTCTGCACAGTGTTGTTTCTGAGGAGGAAACACATTTCATGGGTGAAGAAGTGAGGCAACAGGCTCGTGCTCGTGGGATTCCCAGCTCACCATGCTTCTCACCGTTCAACAACAGCCATATTGATAGGAATGTGGTGCGCTCGGAGTGGCCAGGACAGAGTTCTCCCCGAGGATATGTACTCTTTGCCTCAGAGCCCACTGGTACTCGTGGTCTAGCTAGGACGCACAGCTGCTGGAGTCCCGGGTGGAAGGGGAAAGGGAACCGCTCACCATGACGTCCACAGACCTCTCAGGAGCATTTTTGCTTCCATTTCCCAAAGCTTTATGCTTTGCTGGCTCTGAAGGTTAGTTCTGGAGAGAGGGAGGCTTGCACCAGGAGACACAGTGATGCCACTGAAGTGGAAACTAAAACTGCACACTAGTCATTTTGGGTTCTCCGTGCCTCTGAGTAAGTAAAGTCAAAAGAGAGTTAGTGCTGGCAGGGAGGATTGAGCCACACCATCAAGTGGAAATCGGACTGTTCCTCCACAGTGCTGCAAAGAAAGACTATGCATGGAGTACGGAAAGTCCCGATGGCAAGACCCTGTGTTATGGTATGTGCCTAGGTGTTCCCCCAAATCCTCATGTAGTCATGGGGTGGGGACTTCTAGAGTTTCAGACTAGCTCCTGATCCACTGGGATTATGGGTGATCCAAGGCTGAGATTATGGGTTTTAAGACTGCTGGGATTGTGAGTGTGAGTACTTCCCTCAGCCTGAGGAGTTGTTATCTCACACAGAACAACAGAAACTGCATTTATTTGACACAGCTGCAGACTGTTCATAACTAAAAGGTCTTCTACAGCTTAGTGATAAGTGCATATATGGTTACAAGATAGATCTTAAGCTGACCATGTTACAGGAGATGGTTGGGGAGGGGGTTTGTGTTAGCTTGCTGGCTTGATGAGAAACAGTTGTTGTTCAACAGCCTTGAGCTGAGAGGGAGAATACATGTCTTAGAGTAGATAACAGGAAACACAAGGGTTTTTAAATAATTTTCAACAGTTAAGGAACAAAATTCTGTTAACCCTTTACATTCCCCACTGGCTTTTATCTGGGAACCAAATCTTTGATTCATTTAAACCTCATAACTTGAGTTGTCCGGGGTGTGAGAGGCTCATTGTTAGATCTCAACACCATTAATTTTATTATCTGAATTCTTTGTTGTATCTATGTAGTCAAACAGTTGATTATACAAGGTCCGATGAGCAGGACCAGAAGAGATACGATCACAGGCCCAATCAGAGCAGTTATCAGATTATTTATCCAGGGAGATATTGAAAATAACCCCCAGTTATTACCTTGATGGATATGTTGAACTAACTCTTTTAGTATGTTTACCTGATTTTGTATCTGATGGCTGTTATCTGACAGATTAAAACACCACATGTTTCTTATCTTTTACATCCTTGATGGTGAAACAATAGTAAATAATCTATGACAGCCCAATTGTCTAATATAGCTTGTCCATGTTCCTTTTGTTCTGCATTGAGTAGGGCGATGGCCATTGAAGTGGCATTAAGAGCTTTGGCCACATTACAACCCAATTGCTTCACATGCTTTTCTGCCATTTCCCCAAAGTATAGGTTTCCAACAACACTGAGCATCATAGCATAGGCATCTGCATCAGACAGGAAAGGGACTTTATCATTACAGTCAGGAGGAAGAGGGACATTAGAAGCTTGTCTCCTCTTGCGGGGTGATGATGTTTTTGGGTGGTGCAGCATCAAATCATCTTGAGACGGAAGAATTACAGTCAGCCTGCTTAAACAACAGGAGACCCTATCCAGACAAGCTGAGATATAGTTAAAAGTATGTCCATTACATGTGAAAAAAAAATACTTTATAAGACTAGAACAATTTAGAAATTCTGACAGTCTGTGACAACTTTTTTCAGTACAGTTTACAAATTGCACACAAGTTTCATTTAAAGCAACTTCATTTTGTCTTTGGGGTGACAAAATGTAGGGCACCAGGTGGTACATCACATCAGATAGGTCCCCAGTTAGCAAGTCATAATATGAAGCAACTTTAGAAATGTGCTTTAAAAAGGCTAAATTTCTAATATCTTCTACAGGCTTGCACACTGGTCTTAGGCATGAACTCAGCACATAATGAAGATCTAAGGCTTGTTCCAAGCAGAAAGTTGACAAATAAAGAGTATTTGTCATCCTTACCCACATATTATCATGGGAATTAATTACAGGCACAGCAGGTATGGCCGACAGCGCATGAAATGCAGGTATTACATAATACATGATAAGAACTGAAAAGAGAGTTAGGCCAGATCTATATTCTGGCATACTAAATTGACCTTGAG